>NC_057809.1:546161498-546244027 GCF_018294505.1 Triticum aestivum | reverse complement strand
GCGGGCTGCCCCGCGGGCCACCGCCGCCGTCCTCCGCCTCACGCCGCCCCGCTCCACGCCACCGCCGCCGTCCTCCGCCGCCGTCGCCTCACCTGGATCCGGCCTCCTCCCTCCGCGCCAAGTCCGGCGACGAACTCCGGCGAGCTTCCCCGGCCATCCTCGGTTCCCGTGCGATCTGGATCTGAGATCTAAAAATATCTCCTCGGTTGACTTTTCTCTCCCGAACCCTAATTTTTTATGCGAACTTTGACCTGCTGTAACTTTGCATCCGTAGCTCCGTTTTGGACATATAGTATATCAAAATGTTCGCCTCGACGAGTACATCATTTCATTCCATTGCTTCATTTTCATTTAAGTTCATCTTGATGCACAAAATGCTGTTAGAAGGAGGCTTCGTGAGTTAATTGTCAGATCTGCTAGTTCATCTTAGACTTTTGTCATTTTTGTGCATGATATGCCTGTGAGCCCTTCATATGTTTTGTTAAGGATTTTGTCTTCTTTCCAGAGGTGCAATCCATGCATTTTTAGGATGTGTGTGGTGACTTGTGCAAGCTTGCAAAGGGAGGCACCCGGAAAATCTGTTTTCAGAGACTTAGTTATTTTCATTAAGTCTAGGATTATTTAGTTCATGATGCCATATGTTCAGCTTGTTTCCTAGTGATCCGTGCCTCTTTTGAGGATGATCAGTAAAGGAGTTTTGTTAATCATGTTATGCTATATCCATCCATGTCTTTGTTTGCAATTATGGAGCACCCTAGCTTGAGTCAATCGAGCTCTACTTTTGCTTTGTTGTGAATCTGGGCAGATCGTCAACTCGTTTGCGAGTTTGCCGATGTTATTGTAGTTGATCCGTGCATGATATGCCATTGTTCTTGCCATGTCTAGCTAGCATTTGGTGCCTTCTTAATGGATGTATGCTTGCCTTGCCATGACTTGCACTGTGGTGAGTGCATCGAGCTCGTTTACATGCCTTCATGAGTTATATTTCAGCATGTCTCAGTTTTCACTAAGTCTGAAAACTGATTGTGTTTTAGCTATGTTCGTGTGCTTGTTAGTATATGTTGTGAACCCTGTTGGCCCCAGGTCACTTTGGGTCTTTTGTTAAGCTTGTTGAGTAGCTCTATGCCATGCTCTTCTTTGTCATAATCAGGTCATGTATCATGTTGTTTTGCTGCTTCGAAGAGGGTTTCGTGATCTGAAATTTCAGACAAGTGTTAATTTCACTAAGTCTGGAATCTGTTTTGCATTTGCGTTTTTGCCATGCTTGTTTGAACCTCATAATTGATGAATTGGCCGTGGCTCAGTGCTAGTCTTTTGTTAAGCATCTTGTGTGCATCCATGCCATGTATTTTGTTGCCATGCTTGGGTGCTGTAGCATGTTAATTTCGTTGCATTTAGATGCCTACTTGTTGTAAATCGCAGACCGGTGCAAATATTGAATCGCTTGCCATTTCCAAACTGTAACTCCGATTCCGGCGTTCTTTATATCGTTTTCAAGCGATTTCATCCCATCTTTCCAGTGGCACACTTGATTTTCCAAGTTGATGCTAGGTTCATGCATTTCCTGTCATATCTTGCATTTTGCATCCCGCATCGCATCCCGCATAGCATACCATCTTTGCATCTTATTGTTTGAGCTTGCCCGTGGTTGATTGTATCCTTGTTGCTTGTTTGTCTTGTTTGGGTAGAGCCGGGAGACGAGTTCACTAACAAGGAGCCCGTTGAGTTTGCTTTTGAGGATCCAGTCAACTCTGACAACTGTGCATGCAAGATGATCATACCCTCGAAATCACTACTATCTTTGCTATGCTAGTTTGCTCGCTCTTTTGCTATGCCATTGCTACGATGCCTACCTTTTGCTTGTCAGCCTCCCAATTGCCATGTTGAACCTCTAACCCACAATGTCCTAGCAAACCGTTGATTGGCTATGTTACTGCTTTGCTCAGCCCCTCTTATAGCGTGGCTAGTTGCAGGTGAAGATTGGAGCCGTTCCTTGTTGGAACATTTATTTACTTGTTGGGATACTATTATATTACTATGTTATCTTAATGCATCTATATACTTGGTAAAGGGTGGAAGGCTCGGCCTCTCGCCTAGTGTTTTGTTCCACTCTTGCCGCCCTAGTTTCCGTCATATCGGTGTTATGTTCCCGGATTTTGCGTTCCTTACGCGGTTTGGTTATAATGGGAACCCCCGGATAGTTCGCCTTAATTAAAGCTTTTCCAGCAATGCCCAACATTGGTTTTACCTTTTGCCATCTATCCTTTTTTTCCCTTGGGTTCCTGGAGCCCGAGGGTCATCTTTATTTTAGCCCCTCCACGGGCCAGTGCTCCTCTGAGTGTTGGTTCGAACTGAGCTGCCTGCGGGGCCACCTCGGGGAAACTTGAGGGTTGGTTTTACCCATAGCTAGTCTCATCTGAGTGTGCCCTGAGAATGAGATATGTGCAGCTCCTATTGGGATTTGTCGGCACATTCGGGCGGTGTTGCTGGTCTTGTTTTAACCTGTCGAAGTGTCTTGAGTTACCGAGATACCGAGTCTGATCGGAACGTCTTGGGAGGAGGTCTATTCCTTCGTTGACCGTGAAAGCTTGTCATGGGCTAAGTTGGGACTCCCCTGCAGGGATTGAACTTTCGAAAGCCGTGCCCGCGGTTATGGGCAGATGGGAATTTGTTAATGTCCGGTTGTAGATAACTTGAACCTTAATTATTTAAAATGAATCAACTGAGTGTGTTACTGTGATGGCCTCTTCTCGGCGGAGTCCGGGAAGTGGACACGGTGTTGGAGTAATGTTTGCGCAGGTTGTTCTCTAGTTTCTCGCTCGTGCTTTGCCTCCTCTTCTCGCTCTCTTTTGCGTATAAGTTAGCCACCACATATGCTATTCGCTTGCTGCAGCTCCACATATATATTGCCTTACCCTTCCTATAAGCTTAAATAGTCTTGATCGCGAGGGTGCGAGATTGTTGAGTCCCTGTAGCTCACAGATACTATAACTCCAGATGCAGGTCCAGGTGTTTCCGTTCCAGGTGACGAGTACAAGCTCAAGTGGGAGTTCGACGAGGACTCGCAACGTTATTATGTTTCCTTTCCCGATGATCAGTAGTGGTGCCCAGTTGGGGGTGATTGGGACGGTGTCGCATGTTGGGTTCTCTTTCATTTTGGCGCCGTAGTCGGGCCATGAGGTTTGAATGATGTAATGTTATTTATGTACTTGATTGACGTGGCGAGTGTAAGCCAACTATGTTCTCCCCTTTATTATTCATATTACATGGGATGTTGTGAAGATTGCCTAACTTGCGACATATGCCTTCAATGTGATTATGTCTCTAAGTCGTGCCTCGACACGTGGGAGCTATAGTCGCATCGAGGGTGTTACATCCCAACTCTCCTAGTGTCATCCACAAGTATCAATGCTCAGGTTCAAAGGTCTAACAAGTGGTATCAGAGCCAAGTTACCTTGTACCCTGAGCATTTCCTGTGATCAGCCTAAGTCGGTAGCAGCAGCTGCTTCGTCTGCCTCTAGTTACCTTCCACCCTCTGGACTATCGAGCAGCAGTTCGTCTTCAACAGCCTCCTCTTCACACAACAGCCCCCTCTGCAGCGATCCATGTCTGCAGGTCGCTCTTAGCACACGGCTACCTCGAGCATACGACGCTGACAGGAGGCCGAGCGCGCCGTGGCAGAGGAGCGTGAGCGAGCAGCTGTAGCAATAGCTACTGCGGCAGCAAGGGTGTCAAGGCTGGCAGCAGCGGAGCTGGCAGCGGCCAAAGCGGAGGTAGAAGCAGCCAGGGCAGAGGTAGAAGCAGCAAAAGTAGCATACACAACACGTGAGGCTACGGCGGATGCCAAGGTACTCCGCGGCAGCTCCGGCAGCTTCGCGCCTGCGGACGACGGTGTTGACGCAGACTGCGCCAAAGTGGCGCAAGAGCGGACGGCGTAGTGGGCAGCCGAGCACGCCCGCGCTCTTGGTGGACGTGCGCACCGCGACAGCAGCTGCAACGACCAGGACCACGGCCTCTACAAGGTCCGAACTGTGGTCAGGCATGTTGGTCCCAGTGCTGGGTGGCCTACCCTCACTAAAACCAACTACGTCGAGTGGGCTAGGATCATGAAGATCAGGCTCCAGGTGCGGCGCATGTGGGAGGCAGTCCAGGACAGCAACGTCGACCACCAAGAGGACGAGAGTGCTGGATGCCCTCATCGCCGCAGTCCTGCCCGAGATTCAGTTCTCGCTTTCCAGCAAGCGGACTTCCAAGGAAGCTTGGGACGCCATCACCGCAGCACGCATGGGCAGCGACCGTGCTCGCAAGTCCACTCTGCAGGCACTTCGTAAGGAGTGGGAGAGCCTGGGTTTCAAGCCAAGTGAGGACGCTGATGACTTTGCTCTCCATCTCAACACTCTTCTGCAGAAGTTGGTGAAGTTTGGCGATGCCACCTACACCGAGGAGAGAGCTGTCGAGAAGCTTTTCCGGTGCATCCCCGAGAAGTACAAGCAGATGGCTCGGTCGATCGAGTCTTTGCTGGACCTCTCCACGATGACAATCGAGGAGGCGATAGGTGGCCTCAAGGTCGTCGACACCAACGAGCCACAACCTTCCTCGGGGTCCATCACCACCGGTGGTAAGCTGCTCCTAACTCGGGAGCCGTGGGATGCCAACCTTCGTGATAGGAAGAAGGGGGAGCCTTCTTCCACGATGGGCGGCCGCAAGCGTGGCAAGCAGCGTAAGACGCGAAGAGGCCCCCCGGGCAGGGCACAAGGACGTGACAAAGCTGACACCCGCGGAGGTGTCAAGGATGGCACCGCTGGCAAGCCCAAGCCGGCACAAGACAACAATTGCCACAACTGTGGCCGGTTTGGCCATTGGGCCAATGAGTGTCGGCAACCACGACAAGGTCAGGCTCACATCGCACATGCGAAGGAGGAGGAGACAACTCTGTTTATGGCGCATGCAAGCATTGAGCTATCTTCAGCGACACCAGTCGCAAAAGCTCTCATCCACCTCGATGAGCCAAAAGCACACGCTCTTCTCGGCGATGGCTCCGGGAAGGACAAGACTACGGGGTGGTGCCTCGACATTGGTGCCACCCACCACATGACCGGTCGAAGGGAATTCTTCGTCGAGCTCGACTCCGATGCGCGAGGCTCCGTCATCTTCACCACCAAGACGGGAGAGCACCGACTGCTCACCGGTGTCTACTACATCCCCGCGCTAAGGAACTCCATCATCAGCTTGGGACAGCTGGATGAGAACGGCTCATGCGTGCTGATTGAGCATGGGGTCCTACGCATCTGGGATCGCTAGGGTCGCCTTCTCGCCAAGGTACCCAGAGGTGAAAATCGACTTTACGTCCTTGATGTGCAGGTGGCACTACCGGTCTGTCTCGCTATCCGTCGAGACGACGAGGCATGGCAATGGCATGAGCGCTTTGGGCACCTCATTTTGAGGCCCTGAAGTGTCTAAGTGCCAAGGAGATGGTACGAGGCCTGCCATGCCTCGACCATGTGGAACAGTTCTGTGACATCTGCATACTGACGAAGCAGAGACGACTCCCCTTTCCCCAACAGGCCAGTTTTCGGGCCAAGGAGAAGCTGGAGCTCGTGCACGGAGACTTGTGCGGCCCGGTGACGCCAGCCACACCAGGAGGTCGTCGCTACTCGTCGTCGACGACCTCTCTCGCTACATGTGGGTGATGATCCTCGGCAGCAAGGGAGAAGCGGCGGACGCCATCAGGCGCGTGCATGTTGGTGTGGAGGCGGAGAGCGGCCGCAAATTGCACGTGTTGCGCATTGACAATGGCGGCAAATTCACATCGGCTGAATTCGTGTCGTATCGCGCCGATGAGGGCATCTAGCGCCACTACTCCGCGCCGTACAATGCACAGCAAAACGGAGTCGTCGAGCGGCGCAACCAGACGGTGGTGGGGATGGCTCAGGCTCTCCTCAAGCAGAGAGGGATGCCGACTGTTTTCTGGGGAGAGGCGGCGCTGACGGCCGTCTACATCCTCAACCGCTCACCTACTAAGACACTCGACGACAGGACACCGTACAAGGCCTGGCATGGGCGGAAGCCGGCGGTCTCCCATTTGCGGGTCTTTGGCTATCTTGTGTTCCCTAAGGAGCTCGGCCACATCGGCAAGCTCGACGAAAGGAGCACTCCGGGAGTCTTCATCGGCTACGCGGAGTGCTCAAAGGCCTACCGCATCCTCGACCCAAAGACACAGCGTGTGCGCATGGCGCGAGACGACGTGTTCAACGAATGGCGAGGGTGGCAATGGGACAAGGCGGTGGACGACGGCTCGATGCTGACGGATGATGACTTCATTGTCGATTACGCCCGCTTCTAGGAAGCCGGGGGAGCAAGCAGCTCCTCTTCCCTGGGCACGTCTACCCGGCCCCCAAAACTACATTGACTCCGGTGCCTGCTACGCCAACGGCACCACAACTGGCAACGCCGCATACTCCAGCCCCGGCAGTCACCACTCCGGGTTCGTCTTCATCAACACCATCTCACGTAGAGCACAACCCGATGGAGTTCGCTTCCCCGCTCACTCACAACGAGGAGCATGTCGATGCGTATTATGGAGGCGAACAGCTGCGGTATCGCACCATGGATGATCTACTCGGCGACCAGCCAGTGCCGGGACTGATGCCACGTGATCTGGAGGCGCAACTACAACTAGCGTGTGAGGACGGCGAACCACGGTCCTTTGCAGAGGCCGAGAGAGATGCGGCATGGCGCACCGCGATGCAGTTGGAGATGGATGCGGTTGAGCAAAACCGCACCTGGGAGCTCGCTGACCCCCCTCGTGGTCACCACGCAATCACCCTTAAGTGGGTGTTCAAGATGAAGAGGGATGGAGCCGGCGCCATCATCAAGCGCAAGGCTCGCCTGGTGGCCCGAGGCTTCTTGCAGCAGGAAGGACTCGACTTTGATGACGCCTTCGCTCCCGTGGCACAGATGGAGTCCGTGCAACTTCTCCTTGCGCTGGCTGCCCAGGAGGGTGATGACCCACAAGTATAGGGGATCTATCATAGTCTTTTCGATAAGTAAGAGTGTCGAACCCAACGAGGAGCAGAAGGAAATGATAAGCGGTTTCCAGCAAGGTATTCTCTACAAGTACTGAAATAAGTGGTAACATATTGTTTTATGATAGGATAATTTGTAACGAGCAACAAGTAACAAAAGTAAATAAAGTGCAGCAAGGTGGCCCAATCCTTTTTGTAGCAAAGGACAATCCTGGACAAACTCTTATATAGAGAAAAGCGCTCCCGAGGACACATGGGAATATCGTCAAGCTAGTTTTCATCACACTCATATGATTCGCGTTCGGTACTTTGATAATCTGATATGTGGGTGGACCGGTGCTTGGGTACTGTCCTTACTTGGACAAGCATCCCACTTATGATTAACCTATATTGCAAGCATCCGCAACTACAACAAAAGTATTAAGGTAAACCTAACCATAGCATAAAACATATGGATCAAAATCAGCCCCTTACGAAGCAACGCATAAACTAGGGTTTAAGCTTCTGTCACTCTAGCAAACTATCATCTACTTATTACTTCCGAATGTCTTCCTATAGGACCAAATAATGGTGAAGTGTTATGTAGTCGATGTTCACATAACACCACTAGAGGATAGACAACATACATCTCATCAAAATATCAAACGAAGACCAAATTCACATGACTACTAATAACAAGACTTCTCCCATGTCCTCAGGAACAAACGTAACTAATCACAAAGCATATTCATGTTCATAATCAGAGGGGTATTAATATGCATAAAGGATCTAAACATATGGTCTTCCACCAAATAAACCAACTAGCATCAACTACAAGGAGTAATTAACACTTCTAGCAACCCACAGGTACCAATCTCGGACTTGGAGACAAGAATTGGATACAAGAGATGAACCAGAGTTTTGAGAGGAGATGGTGCTCATGAAGATGTTGATGGAGATTGCCCTCTCCCAATGAGAGGAGCGTTGGTGACGACGATGGCGAGGATTTTCCCCTCCCAGAGGGAAGTTTCCCCGGCAGAACAGCTCCGCCAGAGCCCTAGATTGGTTCCGCCAAGGTTCCGCCTCGTGGCGGCGGAGTTTCGTCCGAGAAGATTGCTTCTGATTTTTTTTTCCGATCGAAAGACTTCATATAGCAGAAGATGGCCACCGGAGGGCCACCAGGGGGCCCATGAGGTAGGGGGCGCGCCCAGGGGGTAGGGCGCGCCCCCACCCTCGTGGGCAGGGTGTGGCCCCCCTGGTGAACTTCTTCCGCTGAGTATTTTTTATATAGTCTAAAAATGTCTTCCATGAAGTTTCAGGACTTTTGGGGCTGTGCAGAATAGGTCTCTAATATTTGCTCCTTTTCCAGCCCAGAATCCCAGCTGCCGGCATTCTCCCTCTTTATGTAAACCTTGTAAAATAAGAGAGAATAGGCATAAGTATTGTGACATAATGTGTAATAACATCCCATAATGCAATAAATATTAATATGAAAGCATGATGCAATATGGACGTATCAACTCCCCCAAGCTTAGACCTCGCTTGTCCTCAAGCGAAAGCCGAAATCGAAAAATATGTCCACATGTTTAGAGATAGAGGTGTCGATAAAAATAAAATATGGACATGAGGGCATCATGATCATTCTTAGAACAACAACTTACATAATTCTTGTCATATGATTTCTTATGCTAGATTAATAATTCAATCACAATTTCAAGTATGAATCGTAAACTTCATTGAAAACTAACAAACTATAATCTCAGTCATTGGAGCAATTGCAATTTGTCATAACATAAGAAAGAGTCAATGTATAAGAGCTTTTCAGCAAGTCCACATACTCAACTATCATATAGTCTTTCACAATTGCTGACACTCACGCAATACTTATGGGTATGGAGTTTTAATCAGACACAGAGAAAGATAGGGGCTTATAGTTTTGCCTCCCAACATTTTACCTCAAGGGTAATGTCAACAATAATAGTTCATGAAAACTCACATCTAGTTGGCCATATATGCCAGGATCTTTCCAACATACTGTGCTTGCCAAAGGATAAAATGTAAAAAGGAAGGGTGAAGATCACCATGACTCTTATGCAAGGTGGGAGATAAAAGTAAAAGATAGGCCCTTCGCAGAGGGAAGCAGAGGTTGTCATGCGCTTTTATGGTTGGATGCACACAATCTTAATGCGAAAGAATGTCACTTTATATTGCCACTTGTGATATGGAACTTTATTATGCAGTTTGTCGCTTTTATTTCTTCCATATCACACGATCGTATAAAGTTTATTTTCTCCCACACTAATAAGTCATACATATTTAAAGAGCATTTTTTATTGCTTTGCACCGATGACAACTTACTTGGAGGATCTTACTCAATCCATAGGTAGGTATGGTGGACTCTCATGGAAAAACTGGTTTAAGGGTATTTGGAAGCACAAGTAGTATCTCTACTTGGTGCGATGAACTTGGCTAGCATGAGAGGGAAAGGCAAGCTCAACCATGTTGGATGATCCATGACAATATAATTTATTTCAGATGTAAGAAAACATAACCCATTACATTGTCTTCCTTGTCCAACGTAAACTCTTTAGCATGTCATATTTTAATGAGTGCTCACAATCATAAAAGATGTCCAAGATAGTAATTGCAACGATGACCAAAACTATGTTTGTCAACTCTCAACAACTTTTATTCATCATACTCTATCTATGTGAGCTCATTACTCTCCATAAAGATCCATATGATCTCTTTTGTTTCTTTTTATTTCTTTCTCTTTTCTTTTATTCACTTAAGATCATGGCAAAAGAATCAAGCCCTTGACTCAACAGTAATCTTTATTATATATAGCTCACGGACTCGATTACATAGAAGGATCATAAAGCAAAACTCACAACTAAATCATACTAAGAACTTTTATTCTACTAGACCAAGATATTACCAAAAGGATCGAACTAAGAAAAACGGTAAAGCTAAAAGTGATGGTGATACGATACTGGGGCACTCCCCCAAGCTTGGCAGTTGCCAAGGGGGGTGCCCATACCAGATACTCAATTCTTCTTTGTTGGTGGAGAAGGTGATGGTTTTGTTGATGGCGTAGGCTGGTTGTCCTTCTTCCAAGGCATAGGCTCACCATCATAGAAGGGTGATCGAGTCTCCTGAAACCTCAAATCTGCAGCCAAACTCATCCTCTTGAATCTATATTCAAACACACAATTTTGATTTTGCAGGTCATAGATCTGGGCTTGGAGGTGCTCATTTTTCTCGTGAAGCTTGAAGATGGCCTCCCCAATGTCCTTTACGTCCAGCTTGTGGTTGTTGGTGAACTCCGTGATCATAATGTGATTGGAATCGAGTCCACGCTCCAGCATCTCCTGACACTTGAAAACTTCTTGCTCCAATGCCTCGAGACTTGCCTCCGTGCTTCCGGTCTTCCTTGGTCCCTCAACATCGTGGATGTGCAACAGCCCCTCACGCATCTCAATGGTTTGAGGGTGTTGCAACACCTCCGCAAGGTAGGGGTTGATGACCTTCTCGAAGAACTCATCCTTGGGGGCACTTGAAGATGACATGACGACCTGGATCTGTCAGAAAAACAGCTCGAAACAAATACATGAGATTTTTGCGTGATACATGAGTCAAAACCTCCGGGAGATTATATAATGAATTTTTACCGACCAAAATACGTGTTGTGTAAGAAAACGGAGTCCGGAAAGCGCACGAGATGCCCACAAGATAGGGGGGCGCGCCCTCCACCCTCATGGAGGCCTTGTGTCCTTCCCGGACTGCTACTTATTTTTCTATTTTTCTAAACATTCCAAAATAGAGAAATATTGCCTTAAAAACTATTTTGGAGTCGGTTTACTTACCGTACCACATACCTATTCCTTTTCGGAGTCTGAAACGTTTCGGAAAGTGTCCCTTATGTATTCCTCCGGGGTTACGGTTTCAATAACATTGCTTTCAACATTTATGGGATTACCTGAGATATAATGTTTGATTCTTTGACCGTTCACCACCTTCGGATTTGTGCCTTCGAAGTTGTTGATTTTTATGGCACCGGAACGATAGACCTCCTCGATAACGTAAGGACCTTCCCATTTAGAGAGAAGTTTTCCTGCAAAAAATCTTAAACGAGAGTTGTATATCAATACATAATCACCTACATTAAACTCACACTTTTGTATTCTTTTATCATCCCATCTTTTAACTTTTTCTTTAAACAACTTGGCATTTTCATAGGCTTGGGTTCTCCATTCATCAAGTGAGCTAATAGCAAATAACCTCTTCTCACCGACAAGTTTAAAATCATAATTGAGCTCTTTAATAGCCGAATATGCCTTGTGTTCAAGTTCGAGAGGTAATTGACTTGCTTTTCCATAAACCATTTTATACGGAGACATACCCATAGGATTTTTATATGAAGTTCTATAGGCCCATAATGCATCATCAAGTTTCTTGGACCAATTCTTTCTAGATCTATTAACACTCTTTTGCAAATTAACTTGAGTTCTCTGTTACTCAATTCTACTTGACCACTAGACTGTGAGTGATAAGGAGATGCAATTCTATGATTAACATCATATTTAGCAAGCATTTTACGGAAAGCACCATGAATAAAATGTGAACCACCATCAGTCATTGAATATCTAGGGACTCCAAATCTTGGAAAAATAACTTCTTTAAGCATCTTAATAGAGGTGTTATGATCAGCACTACTAGTTGGAATAGCTTCTACCCACTTAGTAACGTAATCAACAACAACTAAAATATGTGTATATCAATTAGAGGAAGGAAAAGGTCCCATATAATCAAAGCCCCAAACATCAAATGGTTCAATAACAAGTGAATAATTCATAGGCATTTCCTGTCGTCTACTAATATTACCAATTCTTTGACATTCATCACAAGATAAGACAAACTTACGGGCATCTTTGAAGAGAGTAGGCCAATAAAAACCATATTGCAATACCTTATGTGCAGTTCTATTTCCAGCATGGTGTCCTCCATAAGCTTCGGAGTGACACTTGCGTAGGATCTGTTCCTGTTCATGCTCATGTACACAACGTCTAATAACACCATCTACTCCTTCTTTATAAAGATGTGGGTCATCCCTAAAGTAATGCCTCAAATCATAGAAGAACTTTTTCTTTTGCTGGTATGTGAAACTAGGTGGTGTAAACTTAGCAACAATGTAATTAGCATAATCAGCATACCATGGAGCAGTATGAGAAGTATTTATGACATTTAATTGCTCATCAGGAAAGCTATCATCAATAGGTAGTGGGTCATCAAGCACATTTTCTAACCTAGACAAGTTGTCTGCAACGGGGTTCTTAGCTCCCTTTCTATCAACAATATGTAAATCAAATTCTTGTAGCAAGAGAACCCATCTAATAAGTCTAGGTTTAGCATCTTTCTTTTCCATAAGATATTTAATAGCAGCATGATCAATGTGAATAGTTACTTTAGAATCAACAATATAATGTGTGAACTTATCACAGTCAAATACAACTGCTAAGAATTCTTTTTCAGTAGTAGCATAATTTCTTTGAGCATTGTCTAGGGTTTTACTAGCATATTGAATAACATTTAATTTCTTATCAACTCTTTTCCCTAGAACAGCACCTACAGCATAATCACTAGCATCACACATAATTTCAAAGGGTAAATTCCAATCAGGTGGCTGAACAATAGGTGTAGAGACCAATGCTTTCTTAAGTATTTCAAATGCTTCTACACAGTCATCATCAAAGACAAATGGTATATCTTTTTGTAATAAATTAGTCAGAGGCTGAGAGATTTTTGAGAAGTCCTTAATGAACCTCTTATAAAATCCGGCGTGACCAAGGAAACTTCTTATAACTTTGATGTCCTTGGGACATGGCATCTTTTCAGTAGCATCAACCTTGGCTTTATCAACCTCAATACCTCTTTCAGAAACTTTATGCCCCAAGACAATACCTTCATTAACCATAAAGTGGCACTTTTCCCAATTCAAGACAAGATTAATTTCTTCACATCTCCACTGACTATCAGCAATGGGATAGATTATACCTACCTCAAGGAGCTTTAGTATCTCCTTTCTTACTACTTCCTTCATTTTAGGATTCAGCCGTCGTTGATGATCACGAACTGGTTTAGCATCTTCTTCCAAATTTATTTTATGTTGACATAGAGTGGGACTAATGCCCTTAAGATCATCAGGAGTATACCCAATAGCAGCACGGTGCTTCTTCATAGCTTTCAATAATCTCTCTTCCTCATGCTTTGAAAGGTTAGCACTAATAATAACATGATATATCTTTTTCTCATCAAGATAAGCATATTTAAGAGTATCAGGCAATGGTTTAAGCTCAAAGACGGGATCACCCTTGGGTGGAGGAGGATCCCCTAGGATTTCAACAGGCAAATTGTGTTTCAGAATAGGTTCCTGTTTAAAGAATACTTCATCTATTTCCCTTCTTTCATTCATAAACATGTCATTTTCATGGTCTAGCAAATATTGTTCTAAAGGATCACTAGGAGGTACGGCAATAGAAGCAAGACCAATAATGTCATCCTTACTAGGTAATTCTTCTTCACGGTGTTGTCTACTAAATTTAGAGAAATTAAATTCATGAGACATATCATCTAAACCGATAGTAACAACATCCTTTTTGCAATCTATCATAGCATTAACAGTGTTTAAGAAGGGTTTACCAAATATAATGGGACAAAAGCTATCTTGTGGGGAACCAAGAACAAGAAAATCAGCAGGATATTTAGTTTTCCCACACAAGACTTCAACATCTCTAACAATTCCCATTGGTGAAATAGTATCTCTATTGGCAAGTTTAATTGTGACATCAATTTCTTTTAACTCAACAGGTGCAATATCATGCATAATTTCTATATATAGGCTAATAGGTATTGCACTAGCACTGGCACCCATATCACATAAGCCATGATAACAATGATCTCCTATTTTAACAGAAATAACAGGCATGCCTACCACAGGTCTAGGTTTATCTTTAGCACAAGGTTCAGCAATTCTAGCAGTTTCACCACAGAAATAAATAACATGCCCATCAATATTATCGGACAAGAGATCTTTAACAATAGCAGTATTAGGTTCAACTTTAATTTGCTCGGGAGGTGTATAAGTTTTCATATTGCTTTTACGAACCACAGTTGAAGCTTTAGCATGATCCTTTATCCTAACAGGGAAAGGTGGTTTCTCAACATAAGAAGTAGGAACAATAGGATCATTATAAGTGATAATATTTTCTTCAACTTTAATAGGTGCAGCTACTTTTACTTCTATGGGAGGATGATATTTAAACCACTTCTCCTTGGGAAGACCAACATAAGTAGCCAAAGATTAACAGAAAGAAGCTACTATCTCAGAGTCAAGTCCATATTTAGTGCTAAATTTACTAAAAATATCGGTATCCATAAAAGATTTAACACAATCAAACTTAGGTCTCATACCTGACTCCTTACCTTCATCGAGGTCCCAATCTTCAGAGTTGCGTTTAATTCTTTCCAATAAATCCCATTTGAATTCAATAGTATTCATCATAAAAGAGCCAACACAAGAAGTATCGAGCAAGGTGCGATTGTTATCAGAAAGTCAAGCATATAAATTTTGAATAATAATTTCTCTTGAGAGCTCATGATTGGGGCATGAATATAACATTGATTTAAGCCTCCCCCAAGCTTGAGCGATACTTTCTCCTTCGCGAGGCCAAAAATTATATATATAATTGCGATCACGATGAACAAGATGCATATGATAAAACTTCTGATGAAATTCCAATTTCAATCGTTTGTAGTTCCATGACCCTGTATCATCACATAGCCTATACCATGTCAATGCATCTTCCCTCAAAGATAAAGGGAAGACCTTCTTCTTAACAACATCTTCGGGTACACCTGCAAGCTTAAATAATCCACAAACTTCATCAACATATATTAGGTGCTCATCAGGATGCATTTTTCCATCTCCTGCAAAAGGATTAGCTAGCAGTTTTTCTAACATACCCAAAGGAAATTCAAAGCAGACATTTTCATTTTCATTTTCAATAGGTTGAGGAGCAACTCTTTGCTCTACTGGTCGGGGTGAAGATACCCCGAACAAGCCCCTCAGAGGATTACTTTCCATAGTAACAAGTGGCAGTAAATTTCAGCACACCATATAAATTTTTCCTTACCAAATTCCACCTACCAAAGGCGCTTCACTCCCCGGTAACGGTGCCAGAAAAGAGTCTTGATGACTCACAAGTATAGGGGATCTATCGTAGTCCTTTCGATAAGTAAGAGTGTCGAACCCAACGAGGAGCAGAAGGAAATGATAAGCGGTTTCCAGCAAGGTATTCTCTGCAAGTACTGAAATAAGTGGTAACAGATAGTTTTGTGATAGGATGATTTGTAACGAGCAACAAGTAACAAAAGTAAATAAAGTGCAGCAAGGTGGTCCAATCCTTTTTGTAGCAAAGGACAAGCCTGGACAAACTCTTATATAGAGAAAAGCGCTCCCAAGGACACATGGGAATATCGTCAAGATAGTTTTCATCACGCTCATATGATTCGCGTTCAATAGTTTCATAATCTGATATGTGGGTAGACCGGTGCTTCGGTACTGTCCTTACTTGGACAAGCATCCCACTTATGATTAACCTCTATTGCAAGCATCCTCAACTACAGCAAAAGTACTAAGGTAAACCTAACCATAGCATGCAACATATGGATCCAAATCAGCCCCTTACGAAGCAACGCATAAACTAGGGTTTAAGCTTCTGTCACTCTAGCAACCCATCATCTACTTATTACTTACCAATGTCTTCCTCTAGGCCCAAATAAAGGTGAAGTTTTATGTAGTCGGCGTTCACATAACACCACTAGAGGATAGACAACATACATCTCATCAAAATATCGAACGAAGACCAAATTCACATGACTACTAATAGCAAGACTTCTCCCATGTCCTCAGGAACAAACGTAACTACTCACAAAGCATATTCATGTTCATAATCAGAGGCGTATTAATATGCATAAAGGATCTGAACATATGATACTCCACCAAATAAACCAACTAGCATCAACTACAAGGAGTAATTAACACTACTAGCAACCCACAGGTACCAATCCCGGACTTGGAGACAAGAATTGGATACAAGAGATGAACTAGGGTTTTGAGAGGAGATGGTGCTGGTGAAGATGTTGATGGAGATTTTCCTCTCCCGATGAGAGGAGCGTTGGTGATGATGATGGCGATGATTTCCCCCTCCCAGAGGGAAGTTTCGCCGGCAGAACAGCTCCGCCAGAGCCCTAGATTGGTTCCGCCAAGGTTCCGCCTCGTGGCAGCGAAGTTTCGTCCGAGAAGATGGCTTCTGATTTTTTCCCATCGAGAGACTTCATATAGCAGAAGATGGCCACCGGAGGGCCACCAAGGGGCCCACGAGGTAGGGGGCACGCCTAGGGGGTAGGGCGCGCCCCCACCCTCGTGGGCAGGGTGTGCCCCCCTGGTGAACTTCTTCCGCTGAGTATTTTTATATATTCTGAAAACGTCTTCCGTGAAGTTTCAGGACTTTTGGAGCTGTGTAGAATAGGTCTCTAATATTTGCTCCTTTTCCAGCCCAGAATCCCAGCTGCTGGCATTCTCCCTCTTTATGTAAACCTTGTAAAATAAGAGAGAATAGGCATAAGTATTGTGACATAATGTGTAATAACAACCCATAATGCAATAAATATTAATATAAAAGCATGATGCAAAATGGACGTATCAAAGGGCTGGCGTGTCCATCACATGTATGTCAAGTCGGCATTCCTCAACGGCGACTTGAAGGAGGAAGTCTACGTGCATCAGCCATCGTGATTTGCGATTCCCGGCCAGAAGGGCAAGGTACTCCGTCTGCGCAAGGCTCTCTATGGCCTACGGCAGGCACCTAGGGTGTGGAACGCCAAGCTGGACTCCACGCTAAAGAAGATGGGCTTCGAGCAAAGCCCGCATGAGGCTGCCGTCTACCGACGGGGCACTGAAGGAAATGCCCTGCTGGTGGGTGTCTATGTTGAAGACTTGGTGATCACCGGCACCAAAGATGCAGAGGTGGCGGCGTTCAAGGAAGACATGAAGGCCACCTTCTAGATGAGTGATCTGGGTTCCTCTCCTTCTATCTAGGGATTGAGGTGCACCAGGACCACTCCGGGATCGCGCTTCGACAGTCCGCCTACGCCAAGTGCATCGTTGAGCTAGCTGGGCTCACCGACTGCCACCCAGCTCTCACTCCGATGGAGGAGAGGCTGAAAATGAGCCGCGACAGCACGACGGAGAAAGTGGATGCTACACAGTACCGACGCCTTGTGGGGAGCCTTCACTACCTCACCCGCACACGGCCAGACTTGGCATTCTCCGTCGGCTATGTCAGTCGGTTCATGGAGCAACCGATGTCGGAGCACCAGCAGGCAGTGAAGAGGATCATCCGCTACGTAGCAGGGACCCTCGACCACGGCCTCCACTACCCTACATGTCCGGGGGTGGCACACTTCGTCGGGTATAGCGACAGCGACCACGCCGGCGACATCGACACCAGCAAGAGCACGAGCGGGGTCCTCTTCTTCCTCGGCAAGTGTCTCGTGAGCTGGCAATCAGTCAAGCAGCAGGTGGTGGCCCTGTCCAGTTGTGAGGCTGAGTACATAGCGGCCTCCACCGCCTGCACTCAGGTGCTTTGGCTCGGTCGACTTCTTGGTGATCTTCTCGTTCAAGACACCAGAACGGTGCAGCTCCTGGTGGACAGCAAGTCCGCCCTAGCCCTGGCAAAGAACCCCGTGTTCCACGAACGGAGCAATCACATATGGGTGAAGTATCACTTCATCCGTAGCTATGTGGAAGAAGGGAGCATCAAGGCGAGCTACATCAACACCACGGACCAGCTCGCAGACCTGCTCACCAAGCCTGTTGGGAGGTTCAAGTTCCTCGAACTTTGCTCCAGGATCGAGATGACTCAACTCTCCCACAAGACGACGTACAAGACTTAGGGGGAGAATGATGGATAAGTATGTGTACTAGGGTTGTTATGGGGCTGCAGCACATGGTCCTTATGGCAGTTAGGATAGAGTTCCTGACCATCAAGGACTGGCAGTTAGGATAGCATCTTAGACTAGCATCTTAGACTGGCATCTTAGCAGCATCTCAGCATATGCTTGGCTGGCTAGCAGCCTATAAGTATGTATCCCCAACCCCTCAGGTTGGCATGGCATTGTGTGAGAAATAAACCAACGAAAATTGTCCCAACTCTCCTAGTGTCATCCACAACTATCAATGCTCAGGTTCAAAGGTCTAACACAAACGACCTAGCGCACCTTACTCTTCATCTAAAAAATCTGCAACATAATACGTTGCAGCCCGAAACGGGTCAGCACATGGAATATGCTGGCAATATAACACAATAGAGCAATGAACAAGTAAAGGCTATCACTACATGCATATATGGCTGGTGGAGGCTCTAAGGTTATAATGTTTTTGCGAAAAGCCAATTGTTTCCTACAACAAAGGAATATATTTTATTTAACTATCATGGTAGTTGATAAACATTGAGAATGGTACCCCCATCTCAATCCCAATTAGAAAGTAATTAATAACCCAACAAATTAATTTAGAGTGATGAGATCAACACGATAATCCAAGAACCAGATACTCAAGATGTCCATAACCAGGGACACGGCTAACCATGATTAGTTTGTACACTCTACAGAAGTTTGCGCACTTTTCCCCACAAGAGTCGATCTCCTCCGTTGGATTTCTCGCACTACAAGTTGTTTGAGAAACGGATGACCGAGACATGGTCTTTCAGAAACATTAACTCTTTACTCTGGATAGACAGTACCAACCTACATCCCCTACATCTGCTAGTCTACCACTGAAAGAGGTCATGCAACATACTCAACTATGCTAGAGCCCATAATAGCTTGTGGCTGCACACAGAAGTTTCTAGCATGAATAAATCTTATGATCCCTTTGAGCCTGGGTGGCGAACCAAAGGACAGTGCTGGTATATCCCCAGGTGCCCGCAAGCAATCCACCTAGATGTGTATTTAAGTAGCCACCTTAAGTTAACCATTAATTAATAATCTCACATCTGTCATGGATTCACTCAAACCCAATCCACGTCTACGAGCATAGCATAGCAACATAAGCATAGTGTTGAAGTAACTCCCAATGGTTTGATATTAAAAGGGCAATAGGTTCTACCTCATCATCTACTTCCCAATACCCACAAGTTAAACACATCCTAATCATGCAGTGTTTGAGGATTGTAACTAATGCATAAAACTGGGTATGAAAAGAGTATGATCAATGTGTTACTTGCCTTGCTGATGATCCGCAAACCCTAGAGACTCGTAGTAACACGCTTCGCACTCTGGGAATTCTATTGCAAACAAACAATAACATACATAAGCACTCAAGCATAGATGTAAGGGTAAAACTCAAATAAGAAGATCCAATCTGAAAGTTCAATTGAAGAGGTTCGATTTGCAAAAAGAACCAATCGAATCGGAGCTACGGAATTGAAACTACGATCAAAATAATTTCGAATTCAAACCTGCTTGAAAACAAATTTTAAACTGTCAAAACCATGTTCAAGTTAATTAACTAGAAAGAGGGCTTCGATACGAAGATTTTGGCATTGGTTTCACTGGATTTGGACAAACGGTTAAAAAGTTACGAGGGTTTGAAGATAAGGGGCTAATCTACGATAAAAATAATCGCAGATAGGTCCCTGGTGGAAAATAAAACAAAAAGGAAAGATCTATCGGACGGACGTCCGCTAACAGAGACAAACGAATGAAATCGTTCGTAATTAGATCTAAACGAACGAACGTTCGCGGAGTAAATCTAAACCGAGAAAAACCGATCGAACCGGCAGAAAACCGGCTATATAAAAAAACTGATCTAGATCTAGGGTTTAAAAAACCTGAAAGAACCGGAACAAAACCAGCGGCGGGCGACGAGTCAACGGCTCCAGCGGCTCCGACGGCGAACCGCTCGGCGAGGCGGCGGCGTGGGCGCGGGCGACGGCAGCAGCAGCGCGCGGGGCGGCGGCGCAGCAGCGGCGATGCGGGCTGCAGTGGCGGGTGGCTGAGGCGGCGGGGCTGCGGTGGTGGGGCGATGGTGGCGGCGGGGGCCTCGGCCTTTAAAGGCCGGGGGTCGGGCGAGGCTTGGGCAAGGGGGCGGGGCGAGGCGCTCATGCCCGCCTCGGACACGGCGGAGGCGCAGCGAACCTCGGGACTCCGGTCCCGAGTTGGCGGAGAGGCGGGGCGGCTCGGCTTCACCCCGTTCGGCTGGGCCATTGGCCCAGTCGGGCGACGCGCGTTTGTTTTTATAAAATCCACCGAAAAGGAAAAAATCCTAAAAAAATAAAAAAAATCTAAAAATGCCAAAAACAATTTTCACCGTCTAAATAAAATATTTAGAACAAAGTGAACATTTTCTTGGCCTAAAAATGCAATTTTGAAAAATGCATATTTTTTCTAATTCAAATAAAATAACCAATAAAATCCAAAAAAACACATTTGATTTTAATAGTTTTCCTCCAATATTTCCTATATTTGGAGAAGTCATATTATCTCCTCTCTTTTATTTTTTTAATATTGGAAATACTAATTGGAGAAAAAATAATTAAAACCAAGATGATCCTTTTTTCATTATTCGAGAAAAACTCAAATATGAAAATAAACAAAATCCCCAACTCTCCCTGTGGGTCCTTGAGTTGCTTAGAATTTCTAGGACCAAAACTAAAAATGCAATTAAAATATGATATGCATATGATGACCTATGTATAACATTCCAAATTGAAAATTTGGGATGTTACAAAAAAGTAAATAACAAAAATTAAAATTTGGTTGCCTCCCAACAAGCGCTATCGTTTAACGCCCCTATCTAGGCATAAAAATGAGAATAGATCTAAATATTATCATCTTTGGTATGAAATCCATAAGTGGCTCTCATAATTGATGCATAAGGCAATTTAATTTTCTTTCTAGAAAAGTGTTTCATGCCTTTCCTTAATGGAAATTGGAATCTAATATTTCCTTCTTTCATGTCAATAATTGCACCAACCGTTCTATGGAAATGTATACCAAGAATAATAGGACATGTAGGATTGCAATCTATATCAAGAACAATGAAATCTACAGGCACATAATTCCTATTTGCAACAATAAGAACATCATTAATTCTTCACATAGGTTTCTTAATGGTGGAATCCGAAAGATGCAAATTTAAAGAACAATCATCAAATTCACAAAAACCTAGCACATCACACAAAGTTTTTGGAATCGTGGAAACACTAGCACCCAAATCACGTAAAGCATAGCATTCATAATCTTTAATCTTAATCTTAATAGTAGGTTCCCACTCATCATAAAGTTTTCTACGAATAGAAACTTCTAGTTCAAGCTTTTCTTCACAGGATTGCTTAAAGCATCAACGATATGTTTAGTAAAAGCATTATCTTCATTATAAGCATGAGGAGATTTTAACATGGATTGCAACAAGGAAATACAATCTATCAAAGAGCAATTATCATAATTAAATTCCTTGAAATCCAAAATAGTGGGTTCATTGCCATGTAAAGTTTTGACCTCTTCAATCCCACTTTTGTTAATTTTTGCATCAAGATCTAAAAACTCCGAATCATTCGGATGCCTCTTAACTAAAGTTCCCATCTTTATCAAGATTCATATTGGAAAACAAAGATTTAATAGGAGACACATCAATCACTTTTATATCTTCATCATTATTATCATGAAAACTAGAAGAACACGCTTTCACAAAGCAATCTTTTTTAGCACGCATCCTAGCGGTTCTTTCTTTGCACTCATCAATGGAAATTCTCATGGCTTTGAGAGACTCATTCATGTCATGCTTAGGTGAAATAGATCTAAGTTTCAAATAATCAACATCAAGAGAAATTCTATCCACGTTCCTAGCCAACTCATCAATCTTAAGCAATTTTTATTCAACCAAAGCATTGAAATTCTTTTGCGAACTCATAAATTCTTTAACACTAGTCTCAAAATCAGAGGGCATATTATTAAAATTTCTATAAGAGTTGTTGTAGGAATTACCATAATTATTAGAGGAATTATTAGGAAACGACCTAGAATTAAAGTTTCCTCTATACGCGTTGTTACCAAAATTGTTCCTACCAACAAAATTCACATCCATAGATTCATTATTATTATAAATCAAAGTGGACAAAGGCATATCATTAGGATCAGAAGAAACACTCTTATTAGCAAACAATTTCATAAGTTCATCCATCTTTCCACTCAAAACATTAATCTCTTCAATCGCATGATCTTTTTTACTAGTGGATCTTTCGGTGTTCCATTGAGAATAATTAACCATAATATTATCTAGGAGTTTAGTAGCTTCTCCTAAAGTGATTTCCATAAAAGTGGCTCCCACGGACGAATCTAAAAGATTTCTAGAAGCAAAATTCAATCCGCCATAATTTTTTTGTATAATCATCCACAAATTCGAACCATGTGTAGGGCAATTACGTATCATTAATTTCATCCTCTCCCAAGCTTGCGCACATGCTCATGATCAAGTTGCTTGAAATTCATAATATCGTTTCTAAGAGAGACGATCTTAGCGGGAGGAAAATACTTAGAGATAAAAGCATCTTTGCACTTATTCCATGAATCAATACTATTTTTAGGCAAAGAAGAGAACCAAGTTTAGCACGACCTCTAAGAGAAAACGGAAATAGCTACAGTTTAACAATATCATTATCCACATCTTTATTCTTTTGCATATCACACAAGTCAACAAAGTTTTTTAGATGGGTAGCGACATCTTCACTAGGAAGGCCAGAAAATTGATCTTTCATGACAAGATTTAACAAAGAAGCATTAATCTCACAAGATTCAGCATCGGTAATAAGAGCAATCAGAGTGCTAATAAAATCATTGTTGTTGGTATTGGAAAAGTCACATAATTTAGTATTATCTTGAGCCATCGTGACAAACAATCAATCCAACACACAATCACACAAGAAGCAAGCGAAAAAAAGGCGAACGGAAAAGAGGTGAAGAAAAGGCAAAGGTGAAGTGGGGGAGAGGAAAACGAGAGGCGAATGGCAAATAATGTAATGCGAGGGAGAAGAGTTTGTGATGGGTACTTGGTATGTCTTGACTTGAGCGTAGATCTCCTCGGCAACGGCGCCAGAAATCCTTCTTGCTACCTCCTGAGCATGCGTTGGTTTTCCCTTGAAGAGGAAAGGGTGATGCAGCAAAGTAGCGTAAGTATTTCCCTCAGTTTTTTAGAACCAAGGTATCAATCTAGTAGGAGATAACACGCAAGTCACCTAGTACCTTCACAAACAATCAAGAACCTAGTACCTTCACGCGATTAAGGGGTTGTCAATCCCTTCACGGTCACTCGCAAAAGTGAGATCTAATAAAGATAGTAAGATAAATATTTTTGGTATTTTTGTTGTATAGATTGGAAAGTAAAGATTGCAAAATAAAATAAATAGGAAACTAGAACTATAGATCGGAAACTTATATGATGTAAAATAGAAGATTATATGATGGAAAATAGACCCTGGGGCCATAGGTTTCACTAGTGGCTTGTCTCAAGATAGCATATATTACGGTGGGTGAAGAAATTACTACCTAGCAATTGATAGAAGAGCGCATAGTTATGAGAATATCTAGGCAATGATCATGAATATAGGCATCACGTCCCTGTCAAGTAGACCGAAACGATTCTGCACTACTACTATTACTCCACACATCAACCGCTATCCAACATGCGTCTAGAGTATTAAGTTCATAAGAACAAAGTAATGCATTAAGCAAGATTGCATGATGTAGAGGGATAAACTCAAGAAATATGATATACACCCCATCTTCTTATCCTCGATGGCAACAATACAATACGTGCCTTGCTGCCCCTACTGTCACTGGGAAAGGACACCGCAAGATTGAACCCAAAGCTAAGCACTTCTCCCATTGCAAGAAAGATCAATCTATTAGGCCAAACTAAACCAATAATTCAAAGAGACTTGCAAAGATATCAAATCATGCATATAAGAATTCAGAGAAGAACCAAATATTATTCATAGATAAACTTGATCATAAATCCACAATTCATCGGATCTCGGCAAATGATACGTCTCCAATGTATCTATAATTTTTGATTGCTCCATGCTATATTATCTATTGTTTGGACAATATTGGGATTTATTATCCACTTTTATATTATTTTTGGGACTAACCTATTAACCAGAGGCCCAGCCCAGAATTGCTGTTTTTTGCCTATTTCAGTGTTTCGAGGAAAAGGAATATCAAACGGAGTCGAAACAGAATGAAACCAAATGGAGAAGTTATTTTTGGAAGGAAAGCTACTGGAAAAACTTGGAGTGCACGTCAGGAAAGGAACGAGAGAGCCACGAGGCAGGGGGCGCGCCCACACCCCTAGGGCGCGCCTCCACCCTCGTGGCTCCCCTGATGTATCTCTTTCACCCATATATACCCACGTACCCTAAAACTATCGGGGAGCACAATAGATCGGGAGTTCCGCCGCCAGAAGCCTCCGTAGCCATCGAAAACCAATCTAGACCTGTTCTGGCACCCTGCCGGAGGGGGAATCCCTCTCCGGTGGCCATCTTCATCATCCCGATGCTCTCCATGACGAGGAGGGAGTAGTTCTCCCTCGGGGCTGAGGGTATGTACCAGTAGTTATGTGTTTGATCTCTCTCTCTCTCTCTCGTGTTCTTGAGGTGATACAATCTTGATGTATCGCGAGCTTTGCTATTATAGTTGGATCTTATGATGTTTTCTCCCCCTCTACTCTATTGTAATGGATTGAGTTTCCCCTTTGAAGTTATCTTATTAGATTGAGTCTTTAAAGATTTGAGAACACTTGATGTATGTCTTGCCGTGCGTATCTGTGGTGACAATGGGATATCACGTGATTCACTTGATGTATGTTTTGGTGATCAACTTGCGGGTTCCGCCCACGAACCTATGCATAGGGGTTGGCACACGTTTTCGTCGTGATTCTCCGGTAGAAACTTTGGGGCACTCTTTGAGGTTCTATGTGTTGGTTGAATAGATGAATCTGAGATTGTGTGATGCATATCGTATAATCATACCCACGGATACTTGAGGTGACATTGGAGTATCTAGGTGACATTAGGGTTTTGGTTGATTTGTGTCTTAAGGTGTTATTCTAGTACGAACTCTAGGACTGTTTGTGACACTTATAGGAATAGCCCAACGGATTGATTGGAAAGAATAACTTTGAGGTGGTTTCGTACCCTACCATAATCTCTTCGTTTGTTCTCCGCTATTAGTGACTTTGGAGTGACTCTTTGTTGCATGTTGAGGGATAGTTATGTGATCCAATTATGTTATTATTGTTGAGAGGACTTGCACTAGCGAAAGTATGAACCCTAGGCCTTGTTTCAACGCATTGCAATACCGTTTACGCTCACTTTTATCATTAGTTACCTTGCTGTTTTTATATTTCAGATTACAAAAACTATTATCTACTATCCATATTGCACTTGTATTACCATCTCTTCGCCGAACTAGTGCACCTGTACAATTTACCATTGTATTGGGTGTGTTGGGGAGACAAGAGACTCTTTGTTATTTGGTTGCAGGGTTGCTTGAGAGAGACCATCTTCATCCTACGCCTCCTACGGATTGATAAACCTTAGGTCATCCACTTGAGGGAAATTTGCTACTGTCCTACAAACCTCTGCACTTGGAGGCCCAACAATGTCTACAAGAAGAAGGTTGTGTAGTAGACATCAAGCTCTTTTCTGGCGCCGTTTCCGAGGAGGTGAGTGCTTGAAGGTATATCTTTAGATATTGCAATCGAGTCTTTTAGTTTCTTGTTTTATCACTAGTTTAGTTTATAAAAGAAAACTATAAAAAATGGAATTGAGTTTGTCTCATACGCTTCACCTTTTTAATATCTTTCGTAAGTATGATGGTAAGGAAAATTGTGCTCAAGTGCTAGAAGAAGAAATCTATAAAATGTTTGGCACTAAATCTTTGAATGATGAGCATGATTGCAATGTTATTAGTACGAATTCTTTGAATATCCATGATACTAATGATGATTGCACTAGTTATGATGTCTCCTATAAACATGTCAATTTTTGTGGAGTACATTGGGTTTGTACGAACACACCAAATAGGGAAGATAGATATTGCAAGAGGCATAAGTACTTAGAAACTAAATTGTTGCAAGAAAGGCTAGATGAAAATTTAAATTATATTGGCCATACTTGTGAGCTTTGTAATGAACATGATCATTTCAATACCCAACGCAAATTGTTTCATGATCGTATCATGTCCAAAAATTGTGATGACTTGATTTCCCTTGCACATCATAATGAACTTAGTTTGCTTATGAGTTACGAAGAAATGAAACGTATAACTAATTATCTTCCAGAATTTTCCCATTATAAACTTCTTGGATTTGATCTAGAGGAAATTTATATGTATTGTGCGGTGAATTGTATTGAAAATCCTTACATTGCCAACTACATAAAGAAAACAAAACAAATAGAAGATGAAGAGAATACTAATGAAAGGGAAGAGACTTCCCAATATCCTCCTATTATTTCTTATGATGAATCAGGTAACGAGGAGGAGCCTCCTATTCAACCAATCTCATTAATAAGGAGCTCCAAAAAGAGGATTGAACCCACACATGATGTGGTGAAGAAGAAGAAAAGAAAAAGGAAGAGAGGTAAAAAGATATCTCTCCCAAATAGTGCTTCTCCTATTACTATTGTGCCTCATGAAAATATGATTGTGGAAGATAAAGATACTTCTGATTATCTTGAAAATCTTTTTGGTACTTTCTTGGAAGAATATAATAATTGCTATACTATTGGTGCTATCCATACTATTAATGATGAGAGTGATTATGCTTATGATATGAAAAGGCCCAAGCTTGGGGATGCTATGTTTGATGAAGATGATGTTTTTGAGAAATATTTGCTGCAATTAATGTTTGTCCCAAGTTTGGGGAAGCTATGATTAATGAAGATGATATTTTTAGTCTCCCAAGTTTTGATATGCAAATTTATAATGATAATAACATGCCTCCTACTTATGATAATTATTGTGATGATAAATATGCTATAAAAACTAGTGAGGATTATATTTATAAAACTTGTCATGATTATGATTACCCTTTTTCTGAACATTACTCTTTTAATGTGGAAACAATTTATAGTATTCGAGTCTCTTATGATACTCCCACTATTCCGAATGAGAAGAATTTTGCTTATGTGGAGAGTAGTAAATCTTCTATGCTTGTAGATCATGAAAAGAATGCTTTAGGTGCTGGTTATATTGTTGAATTCATTCATGATGCTACTGAAAATTACTACGAGGGAGGAACATATGCTTGTAGAAATTGCAATAATATCAAGTTTCCTCTCTATGTGCTTAAAGTTTTGAAGTTATGCTTGTTTTGCCTTCCTATGCTAGTTGATTATTGTTCCCATAAGTTGTTTGCTCACAAAATCCCTATGCATAGGAAGTGGGTTAGACTTAAATGTTCTAGTCATATTCTTCATGATGCTCTCTTTAGGTTTGAATTCTTATCTTTTATGTGAGCATCACTGAAATCATCATGCCTAGCTAGGGGCGTTAAACGATAGCACTTGTTGGGAGGCAACCCAATTTTATTCTTGTTGCTTGCTTTTTGTTCCTGTTTAGTAATTAATAATTCATCTAGCCTCTGTTTATATATGGTTTTATGCTTTTAATTAGTGTTTGTGCCAAGTAGAACCTTTGGGAAGACTTGGGAGAAGTCTTGTTGATCATGCTGTAAAAAACAGAAACTTTAGTGCTCATGAGAATTGCTGCCATTTTTATTTGGAGAGTGTTATTTAGTTAATTCTTTTTGAAGATGATTAATAGATAAATTCCTCAGGTCCAGAAATTTATTTTAGAATTTTATGAGTTCCAGAAGTATACGTTCGATCCAGATTACTACAGACTGTTCTGTTTTTGACAGATTCTGTTTTTCATGTGTTGTTTACTTATTTTGATGAATCTATGGCTAGTAAAATAGTTTATAAACCATAGATAAGTTGGAATACAGTAGGTTTAACACCAATATAAATAAATAATGAGTCCATTACAATACCTTGAAGTGGTGATTTACTTTCTTATACTAACGGAGCTTACGAGTTTTCTATTAAGTTTTGTGTTGTGAAGTTTTCAAGTTTTGGGTAAAGATTCGATGGACTATGCAATAAGGAGTGGCAAGAGCCTAAGCTTGGGGATGACCAAGGAACCCCAAGGTAATATTAAATGACAACCAAAAGCCTAAGCTTGGGGATGCCCCGGAAGGCATCCCCTCTTTCGTCTGCGTTCATTGGTAACTTCACTTGGAGCTATATTTTTATTCGCCACATGATATGTGTTTTGCTTGGAGCGTCATTTTATTTTATTTAGTTTTGCTTGCTGTTTGAATAAAATGCCAAGATCTGAAATTATTAAATGTTAGAGAGTCTTCACATAGTTGCATAATTATTCGACTACTCATTGATCTTCACTTAAATCTTTCAGAGTAGTTTGTCATTTGCTCTAGTGCTTCACTTATATCTTTTAGAGCATGATGGTAGTTTTATTTTGAAGAAATAGATGAACTCTCATGCTTCACTTAGATTATTTTGAGAGTCTTAAATAGCATGGTAATTTGCTTAAAATCCTAATATGCTAGGTATTAAAGAATAATAAAATTCTCTTATGAGTGTGTTGAATACTATGAGAAGTTTGATACTTGATAATTGATTTGAGATATGGAGATGGTGATATTAGAGTCATGATAGTTGAGTAGTTGTGAATTTGAGAAATACTTGTGTTGAAGATTGTGATTCCCGTAGCATGCACGTATGGTGAACCGTTATGTGATGAAGTCGGAGCATGATTTATTTATTGATTGTCTTCCTTATGAGTGGCGGTCGGGGACGAGCGATGGTCTTTTCCTACCAATCTATCCCCCTAGGAGCATGCGCGTAATACTTTGCTTTGATAACTTGTAGATTTTTGCAATACGTATATGAGTTCTTTATGACTAATGTTGAGTCCATGGATTATACGCACTCTCACCCGTCCACCTTTGCTAGCCTCTCTAATACCGCACACCTTTCGCCGGTATCATACACCCACCATATACATTCCTCAAAACAGCCACCATACCTACCTATTATGGCATTTCCATAGCCATTCCGAGATATATTGCCATGCAACTTTCCATCGTTCCGTTTATGACACACTCCATCATTGTCATATTGCTTAGCATCATCATGTAGTTGACATCATATTTGTGGCAAAGCCACCATTCATAATTCTTTCATACATGTCACTCATGCATCATTGCATATCCCGGTACACTGCCGGAGGCATTCATATAGAGTCATATTTTGTTCTAAGTATCGAGTTGTAATTGTTGAGTTGTAAGAAAAATAAAAGTGTGATGATCATCATTATTAGAGCATTGTCCCAGTGAGGAAAGGATGATGGAGACTATGATTCCCCCACAAGTCGGGATGAGACTCCGGACGAAAAATAAATAAAAGAGGCCAAAGAAGCCCAAATAAAAAAAAGAAAAGAGGCCATAAAAAAGAGAAAAGGCCCAAATAAAAAAATATGAGAGAAAAAGAGAGAAGGGACAATGCTACTATCCTTTTACCACACTTGTGCTTCAAAGTAGCACCATGATCTTCATGATAGAGAGTCTCCTATGTTGTCACTTTCATATACTAGTGGGAATATTTCATTATAGAACTTGACTTGTATATTCCAATGATGGGCTTCCTCAAATTGCCCTAGGTCTTCATGAGCAATCAAGTTGGATGCACACCCACTTAGTTTCTTTTTGAGCTTTCATACACTTATAGCTCTAGTGCATCCGTTGCATGGCAATCCCTACTCACTCACATTGATATCTATTGATGGGCCTCTCCATAGCCCATTGATATGCCTAGTTGATGTGAGATTATCTTCTCCCTTTTTGTCTTCTCCACAACCACCATTCTATTCCACCTATAGTGCTATATCCATGGCTCACACTCATATATTGCGTGAAGATTGAAAAAGTTCGAGAACATCAAAAGTATGAAACAATTGCTTGGCTTCTCATCGGGGTTGTGCATGATTTAAATATTTGGTGTGGTGAAGATGGAGCATAGCCAGACTATATGATTTTGTAGGGATAACTTTCTTTGGCCATGTTATTTTGAGAAGACATAATTGCTTAGTTAGTATGCTTGAAGTATTATTATTTTTATGTCAATATGAACTTTTGTCTTGAATCTTATGGATCTGAATATTCATACCACAATTAAGAAGAATTACATTGAAATTATTCCAAGTAGCACTCCGCATCAAAAATTCTCTTTTTATCATTTACCTACTCGAGGACGAGCAGGAATTAAGCTTGGGGATGCTTGATACGTCTCCAACGTATCTATAATTTTTGATTGCTCCATGCTATATTATCTATTGTTTTGGACAATATTGGGCTTTATTATCCACTTTTATATTATTTTTGGGACTAACCTATTAACCGGAGGCCCAGCCCAGAATTGCTGTTTTTTGCCTATTGCGGTGTTTCAAAGAAAAGGAATATCAAACGGAGTCGAAACGGAATGAAACCAAATGGAGAAGTTATTTTTGGAAGGAAAGCTACCGGAAAAACTTGGAGTGCACGTCCGGAAAGGAACGAGAGAGCCACGAGGCAGGGGGCGCGCCCAGCCCCCTAGGGCGCGCCCTCCACCCTCGTGGGCCCCTCGTGGCTCCCCTGATGTATCTCTTTATCCCATATATACCCGCGTACCCTAAAACTATCGGGGAGCACAATTGATCGGGAGTTCCGCCGCCAGAAGCCTTCGTAGCCACCGAAAACTAATCTAGACCCATTCCGGCACCCTACCGGAGGGGGAATCCCTCTCCGGTGGCCATCTTCATCATCCCGGTGCTCTCCATGACGAGGAGGGAGTAGTTCTCCCTCAGGGGTGAGGGTATGTACCAGTAGCTATGTGTGTGATCTCTCTCTCTCTCTCGTGTTCTTGAGGTGATACGATCTTGATGTATCGCGAGCTTTGCTATTATAGTTGGATCTTATGTTGTTTTCTCCCCCCTCTACTCTCTTCTAATGGATTGAGTTTCCCCTTTGAAGTTATCTTATCAGATTGAGTCTTTAAATATTTGAGAACACTTGATGTATGTCTTGCCGTGCGTATCTGTGGTGACAATGGGATATCACATGATTCACTTGATGTATGTTTTGGTGATCAACTTGTGGGTTCCGCCCATGAACCTATGCATAGGGATTGGCACACATTTTCATCGTGATTCTCCGGTAGAAACTTTGGGGCACTCTTTGAGGTTCTATGTGTTGGTTGTATAGATGAATCTGAGATTGTGTGATGCATAACGTATAATTATACCCATGGATACTTGAGGTGACATTGGAGTATCTAGGTGACAATAGGGTTTTGGTTGATTTGTGTCTTAAGGTGTTATTCTAGTACGAACTCTAGGGTTGTTTGTGACACTTATAGGAATAGCCCAACGGATTGTTTGGAAAGAATAACTTTGAGGTGGTTTCATACCCTACCATAATCTCTTCATTTGTTCTACGATATTAGTGACTTTGGAGTGACCCTTTGTTGCATGTTGAGGGATAGTTATGTGATCCAATTATGTTATTATTGTTGAGAGGACTAACACTAGCGAAAGTATGAACCCTAGGCCTTGTTTCAACGCATTGCAATACCGTTTACGCTCACGTTTATCATTAGTTACCTTGCTATTTTTATATTTTCAGATTACAAAAACTATTATCTACTATCCATATTGCACTTGTATTACCATCTCTTCGCCGAACTAGTGCACCTATACAATTTACCATTGTATTGGGTGTGTTGGGGACACAAGAGACTCTTTGTTATTTGGTTGCAAGATTGCTTGAGAGAGACCATCTTCATCCTACGCCTCCTACGGATTGATAAACCTTAGGTCGTCCACTTGAGGGAAATTTGCTACTGTCCTACAAACCTCTGCACTTGGAGGCCCAACAACGTCTACAAGAAGAAGGTTGTGTAGTAGACATTAGCAAACACACCGCAAAAAGTATTACATCGAATAGATCTCCAAGAACATTGAGGAGAACTTTGTATTGAGAACCAAAGAGAGAGAAGAAGCCATCTAGCTAATAACTATGGACCCGAAGGTCTATGGTAAACTACTCACACATCATTGGAGAGGCTATGGTGTTGATGTAGAAGCCCTCCATGATCGATTCCCCTTCCGGCAGATCACAGGAAAAGGCCCCAAGATGGGATCTCACGGGTACAGAAGGTTGCGGCGGTGGAAAAGTGGTTTTGTTGTTCCCCCTCATGTTTTTACGGTATAAGAGTATATATAGGCGAAAGAAGTACGTCGCTGGAGCTCCATGGGGCCCACGAGGGTGGGGGCGTGCCTACCCCCCTGGGCGCGCCCTCCTGCCTTGTGGCCGCCTCGCAGAGTTCCAGACTTCAACTCTAAGTCTTTTGGATTGTTTTTGTTCCAAGAAAGATCATCGCGAATGTTTCATTCCGTTTGGTATTCCTTTTCTGCAAAACACTGAAATAGGCAAAAAAACTAAAACTGGCACTGGCCTTAGGTTAATAGGTTAGTCCCAAAATTAATATAAAAGAGCATATTAAAGCCCATTAAACATCCAAAACAGATAATATAATAGCATGGAACAATCAAAAATTATAGATACGTTGGAGATGTATAAGCAGGGTGCCGGAACGGGTCTAGATTGGTTTTCGGTGGCTACGGGGCCCTACGGCGGCGGAACTTCTGATCTAGGTTAACCCCGAAGGGTTTCAGAATATTTGGGAATTTATATTGCAAAGAGGGGTGCGGGAGGGCACTGAGGTGGGCACAACCCACCTGGGCGCGCCAGGGCTGGGTGGTTGTGCTGTTGGGGAACGCAGTAATTTCAAAAAAAAAAATCCTATGCACACGCAAGATTCATCTAGGTGATGCATAGCAACGAGAGGGGAGAGTGTTGTCCATGTACCCTCGTAGACCGTAAGCGGAAGTGTTATGACAACGCGGTTGATGTAGTCGTATGTCTTCATGATCCGACCGATCCTAGCACCGAAGGTTCGACACCTCCGCGATCTGCACACTTTCAGCTAGGTGACGTCCCACGAACTCTATATCCAATTGAGTGTCGAGGGAGAGCTTCGTCAGCACGACGGCGTGATGACGGTGATGATGAAGTTAGCGACGCAGGGCTTCACCTAAGCACTACAACAAATATGACCGAGGTGGAAATTTGTGGAGGGGGGCACCACACACGGCTAAGAGATCAACTTGTGTGTCTATGGGGTGCCCCCCTCCCCGTATATAAAGGAGTGGACGAGGGAGGGCCGGCCCTCTCTATGTCGCGCCTTAGGTGGAGTCCTACTCCCACCGGGAGTAGGATTTCCCCCTTTCCCTAGTTGGAGTAGGAGAGGAAGGAAGGAGGAAAGAGGAAGAAGGAAAGGGGCGCGCCACCCCCCCCCCTTCCCTAGTCCCATTCGGACCCAAGGGGGAGGGGGCGCGCGGCCTGCCCTAGCTTCGCCTCTCTCTTTTCACTATGGCCCAATAAGGCACATATACTCCCCGAGGGGTTCTGGTAACCCCCAGTACTCGAGTAAATGCCTGATCTCACCCGGAACTATTCCGATGTCCAAACATAGGCTTCCAATATATCAATATTTATGTCTCGACCATTTAAAGACTCCTCGTCATGCCCGTGGTCACATCCAGGACTCCGAACAACCTTCGGTACATCAAAACACATAAACTGATAATCCCGATCGTCACCGAACGTTAAGCATGCGGACCCTACGGGTTCGAGAACTATGTAGACATGACTGAGACTCATCTCTGGTCAATAACCAATAGCGGAACCTGGATGCTCATATTGTTTCCTACATATTCTACGAAGATCTTTATCGCCAAACGGCATAACAACATACGTTGTTCCCTTTGTCATCGGTATGTTACTTGCCCGAGATTCGATCGTCGGTATCTCAATACCTAGTTCAATCTCGTTACCGGCAAGTCTCTTTACTTGTTCTGTAATGCAACATCCCGTAACTAACTCATTAGTCACATTGCTTGCAAGGCTTATAGTGATGTGCATTAACGAGAGGGCCCAGAGCCACCTCTCCGATACACGGAGTAACAAATCCTAATCTCGATCTATGCCAACTCAACAAACACCATCGGAGACACTTGTAGAGCATATTTATAGTCACCCAGTTACGTTGTGACGTTTGATAGCACACTAAGTGTTCCTCTGGTATTCCGGAGTTGCATAATCTCATAGTCATAGGAACATGTATAAGTTATGGGGAAAGCAATAGCAATAAACTAAAGATCATAGTGCTAAGCTAATGGATGGGTCAAGTCAATCACATCATTCTCTAATGATGTGATCCCGTTCATAAAATGACTACTCATGTCTATGGCTAGGAAACTTAACCATCTTTGATTAACGAGCTAGTCAAGTAGAGGCATACTAGTGACACTCTGTTTGTCTATGTATTCACACATGTACTAAGTTTCCGGTTAATACAATTCTAGCATGAATAATAAACATTCATCATGATATAAGGAAATATAAATAACAACTTTATTATTGCCTCTAGGGCATATTTCCTTCATGTTCCCCCCTCGGGGCACCCGCAAGTGCAGCTCTGGCCCATTGGGTTCCTTCTGGTCCCAAAAAAATCTCTGTAAAGTATTGCGGTGTTTGGACTCCATTTGATATTGATTTTATGCGATGTAAAAAACAAGCAAAAAAACAACAACTGGCACTGGGCACTGGGTCAATAGGTTATTCCAAAAAAATGATATAAAGTTGCTATAAAATGATTGTAAAGCACCCAAGAATGATAAAATAACAGCATGAATACTTCATAAATTATAGATACGTTGGACACGTATTAGTGGTTGAATAATAGGTGCAGAAATTAAGGCTTTCTTGAGTATTTCAAAGGCTTCTGAACAATCATCATCAAAAACAAAAGGGATATCCTTTCACAAAAGATTCGTAAGAGGCCTAGACATTTTAGAGAAGTCTTTAATAAATCTCCTATAGAAACCAACATGACCTAAGAAACTACGAATACCTTTTATATCTTTAGGGTATGGCATTTTCTCAATTGCATCAACCTTAGCTTGGTCCACTTCAATACCTCTTTCAGAAATTTTATGACCCAAGACAATGCCTTCATTAACCATAAAGTGGCACTTCTCCCAATTGAAGACAAGATTTTTTGTTCACATCTCTGCAAAACTCGATCAAGATTGCTTAAACAATCATCAAAAGATTTCCCATAAACAGAGAAGTCATCCATGAAAAACTCAACAATCTTTTCACAAAAGTCAGAGAATATAGCAGTCATACATATTTTAAAGGTAGTGGGTGCATTACATAAACCAAAAGGCATACATCTATAAGCATAAGTTCCAAAGGGACAAGTAAAAGTGGTCTTTTCTTGACGAGGGCGGAGAAACAAGTATTTGTGAAAAACCAGAATATCCACCAAGGAAGCAAAAGTGTGTGTGCTTAGATAATCTTTCAAACATTTGATCAATAAAAGGCGGAGGGTAATGATCTTTTCTGGTGGCTTTATTTAATTTTCTAAAATCAGTTACCATTCTATAGCCGGTAACAATTCTTTGTGGAATAAGTTCATTCTTATCATTAGGAGCAACAGTAATACCTCCTTTCTTAGGGACACAATGAACATGACTTACCCATCTACTATCAGCTATAGGATAGATTATACCTGCTTCCAGAAGCTTTAATATTTCCGTTCTTACCACTTCTTTCATCTTTAGATTTAACCGACGTTGGTGATCAACAACGGGTTTAGCATCATGTTCCATATTAATTTTGTGCTGACATAGAGTGGGACTAATGCCCTTTAAATCATCAAGAGTATATCCAATAGCAGCCCGATGCTTCCTTAGAACTTTCAATAATCTTTCTTCTTCATGTTCTGAAAGGTTACCACTGATAATAACAGGATATATCTTCTTTTCATCAAGATAAGCATATTTCAAAGTGTTTGGCAATTGTTTTAATTCAAACGCGGGATCACCTTTAGGTGGAGGAGGACCTCCTAGAGTTTCAATAGGCAAATTGTGTTTAAGTAGAGGACATTGTTCAAAGAAAATCTTATCTATTTCATTACTTTCATGCATATGCAAATCATTTTCATGTACTAGCAGATATTGTTCTAAAGGATCAGTAGGTGGTATAGCAATAGAATCAAGACCAATTAATTCATCCTTACTAGGAAAAATTAAACTCATGAGACTCATCACCAAAACTAACACCGACAGTTTGTTTCTTGCAATCTATCTTAGCATTAACAATGTTCAAGAAAGGTCTACCAAAGATAATGGGACAAAAGTCGTCTTGTGGGCAACCAATAATAAGAAAATCAGTAGGGTGTTTTATTTACCCACACAAGACTTCAACATCTCTAACAATCCCAGTTGGTGATATAGTGTCTCTATTAGCAAGTTTAATAGTAACATCTATGTCTTCTATCTCTGCAGGTGCTATGTCTTTCATATTTTGTTTATATAAGGTGTAAGGAATAGCACTCACACTAGCACCTATGTCACATAAACCATGATAATAGTGATCTCCTATTTTAACTGAGATAACGGGCATGCCAACAACAGGTCTATGTTTATCCTTTTTATCAGGTTTGGCAATTCTAGTAGCTTCTTCATAGAAGTAAATAACATGCCCCTCCATATCTTCTTCCAAGAGATCTTTAACCATAGAAATACTAGGTTCTACTTTAATTTGTTCATCAGGTTTAGGTGTTTTAATATAGCTTTTGTTAACCATAGTTGAAACTTTAGCATGTTCCTTCATCCTAACAGGGAAAGGTGGTTTCTCAATATAAGCAGTAAGAACAAATGGATCAACATTATAAATTGGTATTAGTTCTTTAATTTTTTCTTTAATAGGTGGGTGATATTTAAACCACTTCTCTTTAGGGAGATCAACATGAGTAGCAAATGATTCACAAAAGGAGGCTAGTATCTCGGAGTCAAGTCCATATTTAGTGCTAGACTTTTGAAAAGAATCGGTATCCATAAAATATTTAACACAATCATATTTAATTTTGATACCTGACTCTTTACCCTCGTCGAGTTTCCAATCTTCAGAGTTGTGTTTAATTCTTTCCAAAAGATCCCACTGGAATTCAATAGTGTTCTTTATAAAAGAACCAACACAAGAAGTATCAAGCATGGTTTGATCATTACGAGAAAGCCAAGCATAAAAATTCTGGATAATGATTTCTCTTGAGATCTCATGATTGGGGCATGAATATAACATTGACTTAAGCCTCCCCCAAGCTAGAGCGATACTTTATCCTTCACAAGGCCAAAATTATATATATAATTCCGATCACGATGAACTAGATGCATAGGATAATTTTTTTGGTGGAACTCCAACTTCAATCAATTCCAATTCCAAGATCCAATATCATCGCATAGCCTATACCATGCCAATGCTTTTCCATTCAAAGATGAAGGGAAAACCTTCTTCATAACTTGATCTCTTGGTGAACCTGCAAGCTTGAATAATCCTCAAATTTGTTCTACATATATCAAATGCATATCGGGATGTTCGGTTCCATCTCCTGTATAAGGATTAGCTAGCAGTTGTTCTATCATACCTGAAGGAATATCATATTCAATATTTTCAGTAGGTGCAGTAGGTTGAGTGGTAGCTAATTGTGGTTCCAGTTGAGGTGAAGATACCCCGAACAAACCCCTCAAAGGATTGTTTTCCATAGTAACAAGTGACAATAAATTTCAACACGCTATACAAATGTTTCATTACCAAATTCCACTTACCAAAGGTGCTTCACTCCCCGGCAACGGCGCTAGAAAATAGCCTTGATGACCCACAAGTATAGGGGATCAATTGTAGATCTTTTCGATAAGTAAGAGTGTCGAACCCAACGAGGAGCAAAAGGAAATTACAAGTGGTTTTCAGCAAGATAATGTCTGCAGGTGCTAAAATTGTAAGTAGCAGTGTAGTTTGATAAGAAGATAATTTGTAACGAGCAAGTACCGATAGTAGTAGAAAAAATGCAGCAAGGTAGCCCAATCCTTTTGAGGCAAAGGACAGGCCAAAATGGTCTCTTATGATAAGCAAAGTGTTCTTGAGGATACACGGGAATTTCATCTAGTCACTTTCATCATATTTGTTCGATTTGTGTTCGCTACTTTGTGGACCGGTGCTTAGGTGCTGTTCTTACTTGAACAAACCCCCTACTTATGATTAACCCTCCCGCAAGCATCCGCAACTATGAGAAAAGTTTTAAGAATAAATTCTAACCATAGCATTAAACTTTTGGATCCAATCGGTCCCTTACGGAATAGCGCATAAACTGGGGTTTAAGATTTTGTCACTCTTGCAACCCATCATCTAATTGCTACTCCACAATGCATTCCCTTAGGCCCAAATATGGTGAAGTGTCATGTAGTCGACGTTCACATGACACCACTAAGGGAATCACAACATACATACTATAAAAATATCGAACACATATCAAGTTCACATGATTACTTGCAACATGATTTCTCCCGTGATCTCAATAACAAAAGTAACTACTCAAAAATTATAATCATGCTCAAGATCAGAGGGGTATTAAATAGCATATTGGATCCTAACATATAATCTTCCACTAAATAAACCATATAGTAATAAACTGCAATATGTAATCAACACTACTAGTCACCCACAAGCACCAATCTATAGTTCCGGTAACAAGATTGAACACAAGAGATGAATTAGGGTTTGAGATGAGATGGTGCTATTGAAGATGTTGATGGAGATTTCCCTCCCCAAGATGGGAGAGTTGTTGGTGATGATGATGACAATGATTTCCCCCTTCAGGAGGGAAGTTCCCCCGGCGGAATCGCTCCACTGGAGGGCAAAAGTGCTCCTGCCCAAGTTCCACCTCGAGACGGTGGCACTCCGTCCCGAAAGTCCTCTCTCTATTTTTCTAGGTCAAAATGACCTATATACCAGAAGATGGGCACCGGAGGTGGGTGATACGTCTCCAACGTATCTATAATTTTGATTGTTCCATGCTATTATATTATCTGTTTTGGATGTTTAATGGGCTTTAATATACCTTTTTATATTATTTTTGGGACTAACCTACTAACCAAAGGCCCAGTGTAGTTTGCTGTTTTTTTTGCCTATTTCAGTGTTTCACAGAAAAGGAATACCAAATGGAATCCAAACGGAATGAAACCTCCGGGAGGGTTATTTTTGGAACAAACATGATCCAGGAGACTTGGAGTGGACGTCAAGAAAGAAGCGAGGAGGCCACGAGGCAGGAGGGCGCGCCCCCACCCTCGTGGACCCCACGCAGCTCCACTGACCTACTTCTTCCTCCTATATATATCCATATACCCCGAAAACATCCAGGAGCACCACGAAACCCTATTTACACCACCGCAACCTTCTGTACCCGTGAGATCACATCCTGGGGCCTTTTCCGGCGCTCCGCCGGAGGGGGAATCGATCACGGAGGGCTTCTACATCAACACCATAGCCTCTCCGATGATGTGTGAGTAGTTTACCAAAGACCTTCAGGGCCATAGTTATTAGCTAGATGGCTTCTTCTCTCTCTTTGGATCTTAATACAAAGTTCTCCTCGATTCTCTTGGAGATCTATTCGATGTAATCCTTTTTGCGGTGTGTTTTGTCGAGATCTCATGAATTGTGGGTTTAGGATCAAGATTATCTATGAACAATATTTGATTCTTCTCTGAATTCTTTTATGCATGATTTAATATCTTTGCAAGTCTCTTCGAATTATCAGTTTGGTTTGGCCTACTAGATTGATCTTTCTTGCAATGGGAGAAGTGCTTAGCTTTGGGTTCAATCTTGCGGTGTCCTTTCCTAGTGACATCAGGGGCCGCAAGGCATGTATTATATTTTTGCCATCAAGGATAAAAAGGTGGTTTATATCATATTGCTTGAGTTTGTCCCTCTACATCATGTCATCTTGCCTAATGCGTTACTCTGTTCTTATGAACTTAATACTCTAGATGCATGCTGGTTAGCGGTCGATGTGTGGAGTAATAGTAGTAGATGCAGAATCATTTCGGTCTACTTGTCGCGGACGTGATGCCTACATACATGATCATGCCTAGATATTCTCATAACTATGCACTTTTCTATCAATTGCTCAATAGTAATTTGTTCACCCACCATAGAATTTGCTATCTTGAGAGAAGCCACTAGTGAAACCTATGGCCCCCGGGTCTATCTTCCATCATATTATTTTCATATCTACTTGCTATTTTTATCGTTGTTTATTTTACAATCTTTATTTTGCAATCTATACCACAAAAATACCAAAAATATTTATCTTATTATCTCTATCAGATCTCACTTTCGTAAGTGACCGTGAAGGGATTGACAACCCCTTTATCGCGTTGGTTGCGAGGTTCTTGTTCGTTTGTGCAGGTACTAGGCGACTTGCGTGCTACCTCCTACTGGATTGATACCTTGGTTCTCAAAACAGAGGGAAATACTTACGCTACTTTGCTGCATCACCCTTTCCTCTTCAAGGGAAAACCAACGCATGCTCAAGAGGTAGCAAGAAGGATTTCTGGCGCCGTTGCCGGGGAGGTTGCACCAAGTCAATTCAAGATTTGATCTCTCAGCAACTAGCCATCTCTGGCGCCATCTACGCACAAGTCAGGACATACCAAGTACCCATCACAAACTCTTGTCCCTCGCATTACATCATTTGCCATTTGCCTCTCGTTTTCCTCTCCCCCACTTCACCTTTGTCGTTTTATTTGGCCCTTCTTCTGTTCGATCTTTTGTTTGCTTGTGTTACCTTGTACCTTATTTTTGCTTGCATCTTCGCTTGCTAAAATTTTATGGATCCTCATCCACTTGCTAATGTCTTTAAGAGATCCAATTATGATGAACCTATTGCTAGTGAGTTGAGTGCACTAGATTATCTTTATGAGGTTTTGCTTGAAATTCGTGAATCTAAAAATTGTGATGAATTACTTTATGAAGCGATTCACGATAGATCTTTGAATAAAAAGCATGATTGTAATGATTTTATTATAAATTCTATTGATGTAAATTGTGCTAATAATATGCAAAACCCTAAGATTGGGGATGCTAATTTTGCTATGTCTACTACTTGTTGCAATGATCATGATTGGGGTGATTCTTCTTATGATCTTGAAAATTTATTTAAGCCCCATGATGAATATGAGATTGATAATAATGTTTGCAATAATATTGAAAGTGGGTTTATAATAGTGTCAACTTTATATGCCACATATTTGGAGAATGTTCAATCTTATGAAGTTTCTGATAAAAGTGGGTTTGGAGAGGTCATGACTTTAGTTAATGTTAATCCCACTATTTTGGAAGAGTGTCAACTTTGCATATATGTGGATATTGTTAAGACTATGTTTTTTGATATATATATTGTTGAATTTGCTTATGACCCTACATGTAATTATTATGAGAGAGGAAAATATGGTTGTAGAAATTTTCGTGTCACTAAATTACCTCTTGTTATGTTGAGATTGCTATTGTTTCTTTCTCCTTCCTTGCATATGCTAGTTTTTGCTTTTCTTGATAATTTGTTTGCTTATATAATGCCTATGAATAGGAAGTATGTTAGACTTAGATGTGATTTCCATATGCTTCATGATGCTCCCTTCGTGTTTTAATTGCTACCTTTCATGTGAGCATCATTAAAATTTTAGATGCCTAGCTAGGGGCGTTAAACGATAGCGCTTGTTGGGAGGCAACCCAATTTTATTTTTGTTTCTTGCTTTTTTTCCTGTTTAGTAATAAATAATTCATCTAGCTTCTGTTTAGATGTGGTTTTATGTTTTTAATTAGTGTTTGTGCCAAGTAGAACCTTTGGGAAGACTTGGGGGAAGTCTTTGCGATCTTGCTATAAAAAACAGAAACTTTAGCGCTCACGAGATTAGCTGCCATTTTTTACTGGAGGGTACTATTAGGTTGATTATTTTTGAAGATGGTTAATAGACAAATTGCTCACGTCCAACAATTTATTTCAGAATTTTTGGGGTTACAGAAGTATTCGAAACCTACAGATTACTACAGACTGTTCTGTTTTTGACAGATTCTGTTTTTCGTGTGTTGTTTGCTTATTTTGATGAATCTATGGCTAGTATCGGGGGGTATGAACCATATAGAAGTTGGAATAAAGTAGGTTTAACACCAATATAAATAAATAATGAGTTCATACAGTACCTTGAAGTGGTGGTTTGTTTTCTTATACTAACGGAGCTCATGAGATTTTCTATTGAGTTTTGTGTTGTGAAGTTTTCAAGTTTTGGGTAAAGATTTGATGGATTTTGGAATAAGGAGTGGAAAGAGCCTAAGCTTGGGGATGCCCAAGACACCCCAAGGTAGAATCCAAGGACAACCAAAAGCCTAAGCTTGGGGATGCCTCGGAAGGCATCCCCTCTTTCGTCTTCGTCCATCGGTAACTTTACTTGAGGCTATATTTTTATTCACCACATGATATGTGTTTTGCTTGGAGCATCTTGTATGATTTGAGTCTTTGCTTTTTAGTTTACCACAATCATCCTTGCTGTACACACCTTTTGGAGAGACATACATGAATCGGAATTTATTAGAATACTCTATGTGCTTCACTTATATTTTTTGAGCTAGATAATTTTGCTCTAGTGCTTCACTTATATCTTTAAGACCACGGTGGTGGTTTTATTTTATAGAAATTATTGATATATCATGATTCGCTTATATTAGTTTGAGAGTCTTTTAGAACAGCATGGTAATTGTTTTTGCCTATAAAATTAGTCCTAATATGACAGGCATCCAAGATGGGTATAATAAAAAGTATCATAAAAAGTGCATTGAATACTATGAGAAGTTTGATACTTGATAATTGTTTTGAGATATGAAGATGGTGATATTATGGTCATGCTAGTTGAGTAGTTGTGAATTTGAGAAATAATTTTTCTAAAGTTTGTGATTCCCATAGCATGCACGTATGGTGAACCATTATGTGATGAAGTCGGAGCATGATTTATTTATTGATTGTCTTCCTTATGAGTGGCGGTCAGGGACGAGCGATGGTCTTTTCCTACCAATCTATCCCCCTAGGAGCATGCACGTAGTACTTTGTTTCAATAACTAATTGATTTTTTCAATAAGTATGTGAGTTCTTTATGACTAATGTTGAGTCCATGGATTATACACACTCTCACCCTTCCACCATTGCTAGCCTCTCTAATATCGTGCACCTTTCGCCAGTATCATACACCCACCATATACCTTCCTCAAAACAGCCACTATACCTACCTATTGTGGCATTTCCATAGCCATTCCGAGATATATTGCCATGCAACTTACCACCGTTCTGTTTATTATGACACGTTTCATCATTGTCATATTGCTTTGCATGATCATGCAGTTGACATCGTATTCGTGGCAAAGCCACCTTTATAATTCTTTCATACATGTCACTCTTGATTCATTGCATATCCCGGTACACCACCGGAGGCATTCACGTAGAGTCATATTTTTGTTCAAGTATCGACTTGTAATTTTTGAGTTGTAAGTAAATAAAAGTGTGATGATTATCATTATTAGAGCATTGTCCCAAGTGAGGAAAGGTTGATGGAGACTATGATTCGCCCACAAGTCGGGATGAGACTCCGGACGAAAAATAAAAAAAGGAGAAAAAAAGAGGCCATAAAAAAGATAAAATGCCCAAATAAAAAAGGAAAAAAACGAGAGAAAAAGAGAGAAGGGACAATGTTACTATGCTTTTACCACACTTTTGCTTCAAAGTAGCACCATGATCTTCATGATGGAGAGTCTCCTATGTTGTCACTTTCATATACTAGTGGGAATTTTACATTATAGAACTTGGCTTGTATATTCCAATGATGGGCTTCCTCGAAATGCCCTAGGTATTCGTGAGCAAGCGAGTTGGATGCACACCCACTTAGTTTCTTTTGTTGAGCTTTCATACACTTATAGCTCTAGTGCATCCGTTGCATGGCAATCCCTACTCACTCACATTGATATCTATTGATGGGCATCTCCATAGCCCGTTGATACGCCTAGTTGATGTGAGACTATCTTCTCATTTTTTTGTCTTCTCCACAACCACCATTCTATTCCACATATAGTGTTATGTCCATGGCTCACGCTCATATATTGCGTGAAGATTGAAAAAGTTTGAGAAAATCAAAAGTCTGAAACAATTGCTTGGCTTGTCATCGGGGTTGTGCATGATTAAATACTTTGTGTGATGAAGATAGAGCATAGCCAGACTATATGATTTTGTAGGGATAACTTTCTTTGGCCATGTTATTTTGAGAAGACATGATTGCTTTGTTAGTAAACTTGAAGTATTGTTATTTTTATGTTAATATTAAACTTTTATCTTGAATCTTTCGGATCTGAACATTCATTCCACAATAAAGAAAATTACATTGAGAATTGTGCTAGGTAGCATTCCACATAAAAAATTCTATTTTTATCATTTACCTACTCGAGGACGAGCAGGAATTAAGCTTAGGGATGCTTGATATGTCTCCAACGTATCTATAATTTTTGATTGTTCCATGCTATTATATTATCTATTTTGGATGTTTAATGAGCTTTAATATACCTTTTTATATTATTTTGGGACTAACCTACTAACCAAAGGCCCAATGCAATTTGTTGTTTTTTTGCCTATTTTAGTGTTTCGCAGAAAAGGAATACCAAACGGAATGAAACCTTCAGGAGAGTTATTTTTGGAACAAACGTGATCCAGGAGACTTGGAGTGGACGTCCAGAAAGAAGCGAGGAGGCCACGAGGCAGGAGGGCGCGCCCCCACCCTCGTGGGCCCCTCGCAGCTCCATCGACCTATTTCTTCCTCCTATATATATATATCCATATACCCCGAAAACATCCAGGAGCACCACGAAACCCTATTTCCACCGCCGCAACCTTCTGTACCCGTGAGACACCATCTTCGGGCCTTTTTCGGTGCTCCGCCGGAGGGGAAATCGATCATGGAGGGCTTCTACATCAACACCATAGCCTCTCCAATTATGTGTGAGTAGTTTACCTCAGACCTTTGGGTCCATAGTTAGTAGCTAGATGGCTTCTTCTCTCTCTTTGGATCTCAATACAAAGTTCTCCTTGATTCTCTTGGAGATCGATTCGATGTAATCCTTTTTGCCGTGTGTTTGTCGAGATCCAATGAATTGTGGGTTTATGATCAAGATTATCTATGAACAATATTTGATTATTCTCTGAATTCTTTTATGCATGATCTAATATCTTTGCAAGTCTCTTTGAATTATTAGTTTGGTTTGGCCTACTATATTGATCTTTCTTGCAATGGGAGAAGTGCTTAGCTTTGGGTTGAATCTTGCGGTGTCCTTTCCCAGTGACAGTAGGGGCAGCAAGGCACGTATTGTATTGTTGCCATCGAGGATAAAAAGATGGGGTTCATATCATATTGCTTGAGTTTATCCTTCTACATCATGTCATCTTGCCTAATGCGTTACTCTATTCTTATGAACTTAATACTCTAGATGCATGCTGGATAGCAGTGGATGTGTGGAGTAATAGTAGTAGATGCAGAATCATTTCGGTCTACTTATCGCGGACGTGATGCCTATATACATGATCATGCCTAGATATTCTCATAACTATGCGCTTTTCTATCAATTGCTCGACAGTAATTTGTTCACCCACCGTAGAATTTGCTATCTTGAGAGAAGCCGCTAGTGAAACCTATGGGCCCCGGGTCTATCTTCCATTATATTATTTTCATATCTACTTGCTATTTTTATCATTGTTTATTTTGCAATCTTTATTTTCCAATCTATACCACAAAAATACCAAAAATATTCATCTTACTATCTCTATCAGATCTCACTTTCTTAAGTGGCCGTGAAGGGATTGACAACCCCTTTATCGCGTTAGTTGCGAGGTTCTTGTTTGTTTGTGCAGGTACTAGGCGACTTGCGTGCTACCTCCTATTGGATTGATACCTTGGTTCTCAAAACTGAGGGAAATACTTACGCTACTTTGTTGCATCACCCTTTCCTCTTCAAGGGAAAACCAACGCATGCTCAAGAGGTAGCAGTGGGCCTAGGTGAGCACAACCCACCAGGGCATGCCTTGGCTCCCTGGCGCGCCCAGGTGGGTTGTGGCCACCCGGTGGGCCCCCTCTGGTAGTTATTTGCTCCAATAATTCTTAAATATTCCATAAAAAATCACCGTGAAGTTTCAGCTTGTTTGGAGTTGTGCAGAATAGGTAGCCTGATGTAGCTTTTCCAGTTCTAGATTTCCAGCTGCGGGAATTCTCCCTCTTTGTGTATACCTTGCATATTATGAGAGAAAATGCATTAGAATTACTCCAAAAAGCATTATTATGGATTAAAACATTATAAATAACAGTAAGAAAACATGATGCAAAATGGACATATCACTTAGAACCGGAACTTAAAAAATGTTTTGAATGCCACAGAGCATATAAGATGTCCCAAGAGTTGAAATTGGTATTTTAGACTCATGCCCATGTCGAGAGGTATGAGACCTCTACAAGTACTTTGCCTACAAGATGGAGGAGAATGGCTCAGCCAGTGAGCATGTACTCATAATGTTTGGGTCCTACAATCACTTGAATCAAGTGGGAGTTAATCTTCCAGATAAGATAGTGATTGAAAGAATTCTCTAGTCACTATCACCAAGTTACTAGAACTTTGTGATGAACTATAATATGCAAGGGATGATGAAAACGATTCCCAAGCTCTTCGCGATGCTGAAATTGACGAAGGTAGAAATCAAGAAAGAGCATCAAATGCTGATGGTTGTCAAGCCACTAGTTTCAAGAAAAGGGCAAGGGGAAGAAAGGGAACTTCAAGAAGAATGACAAACAAGTTTTCACTCCCGTGAAGAATCCCAAAAGTGGACCTAACCTGAAACTAAGTGCTTATACTACAAAGGGAATGGTCACTAGAAGCGGAACTTCCCCAAATACTTGGCGGATAAGAAGGATGGCAAAGTGAACAAAGGTATATTTGATATACAGATTTTTGATGTGTACCTTACTAGTGTTCATAGTATCCCATGGGTATTTGATACCGGTTCAGTTGCTAAGATTAGTAACTCGAAACAGGAGTTGCAGAATGAACATAGACTGGTTAAAGGTGAGGTGACGATGTGTGTTGGAATGATTCCAAGGTTGATACGATCACCATCGCACACTCCCTCTACCTTCGGGATTAGTGTTGAACCTAAATAATTGTTATTTGGTGTTTGCGTTGAGCATGAATATGATTAGATCATATATATTGCAATATAGTTATTCATTCAAGTCAGAGAATAATTGTTGTTCTGTTTACATGAATAAAACCTTCTATGGTCATACACCTAGTGTGAATGGTTTATTGAATCTCAATCGTGGTGATACACATATTCATAATATTGATGCCAAGAGATGCAAAGTTGATAATGATAGTGCAACATATTTGTGGCACTGTCGTTTAGGTCATATTGGTGTAAAGCGCATGAAGATACTCCATGCGGATGGACTTTTGGAATCACTTGATTATGGAATCATTTGATGCTTGCGAACCATGCCTCATGGGCAAGATGACTAAAACTTTGTTCTCCGAAACAATGGAGCGAGCCACTGACTTATTGGAAATAATACATACAGATGTATGCGGTCCGATGAGTGTTGAGGCTCGCGGCAGGTATCGTTATTCTCTGACCTTCACAGATGATTTAAGAAGATATGGGTATATCTACTTAATGAAACACAAGTCTGAAACATTTGAAAAGTTCAAAGAATTTTAGTGTGAAGTGGAAAATCATCATAAAAAGAAAATAAAGTTTCTATGATCTGATCGCGGAGGTGAATATTTGATTTACGAGTTTGGTCTTCATTTAAAACAATGTGGAATAGTTTCGCAACTCATGCCACCTGGAACACCACAGCTTAATGGTGTGTCCGAACGTCGTAACCGTACTTTGTTAGATATGGTGTGATCTATGATGTCTTTTATCGATTTACCACTATCGTATTGGGGTTATGCATTAGAGACAACTGCATTCACGTTAAATAGGGCACCATCTAAATCCGTTGAGACGACACCATATGAACTATGGTTTGGCAAGAAACCTAAGTTGTCGTTTCTTAAAGTTTGGGGTTGCGATGCTTATGTGAATAAGTTTCAACCTGATAAGCTCGAACCCGAGAAGTGCGTCTTCATAGGATACCCAAAATAAATTGTTGGGTAAACCTTCTATTGCAGATCTGGAGGCAAGATATTTGTTGCTAAGAATGGGTTCTTTCTAGAGAATGAGTTTCTCTCAAAAGAAGTGAGTGGGAGGAAAATAGAACTTGATGAGGTAATTGTACCTTCTCTTGAATTGAAAAGTAGCCCATCAGAGAAATCAATTCCGGTGATGCCTACACCAACTAGAGAGGAAGCTAATAATAATGATCATGAACCTTCAGATCAATTTATTACCAAACCTAGTAGGTCAATTAGAGCATGTTCCGCACCTGAGTGGTACGGTAATCATGTTCTGGAAGTCATGTTACTAGACCATGATGAACCTGCGAACTATGAGGAAGCGATGATGAGCCAAGATTATGCAAAATGGCTTGAGGCCATGAAATCTGAGATGGGATCCATGTATGAGAACAAAGTATGGACTTTGGTTGACTTGCCCAATGATCGACAAGCCATTAAGAATAAATGGATCTTCAAGAGGAAGACGGACGCTGATGGTAGTGTTACTATCTATAAAGCTTGAATTGTCGCAAAAGGGTTTTCGACAAGTTCAAGGTCTTGACTACGATGATATTTTCTCACTCGCATCGATGCTTAACTCTGTCCGAATCATGTTAGCAATAGCAGCATTTTATGAAATCTGGCAAATGGATGTCAAAACTGCATTCCTTAAATGGATTTATTAAAAAATAGTTGTATATGATACAACCAGAAGGTTTTGTCAATCCTAAAGGTGCTGAAAAAGTGTGCAAGCTCCAGCTATCCATCTATGGACTGGTGCAAGCATCTCGGAGTTGGAATATATGCTTTGATGAGGTGATCAAAGTATATGGTTTTATTTAACTTTCGGAGAAGCCTGTATTTACAAGAAAGTGAGTGGGAGCACTACAACCTCTCTGATAAGTATATGTGAATGACATATTGTTGATCGGACATGATGTAGAATTTTCTAGAAAGCATAAAGGAGTGTTTGAAAGGAGTTTTTCAAAAGAAGGACCTCAGTGAAGCTTCTTACATATTGGGCATCAAGGTCTATAGAGATAGATCAAGACGCTTGATAAGACTTTCGATGAGTACATACCTTGATAAGATTTTGAAAGAGTTCAAAATGGATCAGTCAAAGAAGGAGTTCTTGCCTGAGTTGTAAGGTATGCAGTTGAGTAAGACTCAAAACCCGACCACAACAGAAGATAGAGAGAGAATGAAAGTCATTCCCTATGCCTCAGCCATAGGTCCTATAAAGTATGCCATACTGTATACCAGACTTATTGTGTACCTTGCCATGAGTTTGGCAAGGGGGTGCAATAGTGATCCAAGAGTAGATCATTGGACAACAGTCAAAATTATCCTTAGGTACCTAAAGAGGACTAAGGAAATATTTCTCGGTTATGGAGGTGATAAAGAGTTTGTCGTAAAGAGTTACGTCGATGCAAGCTTTGACACCGATCTAGATGACTCTTAGTCTCGATCTGGATACATATTGAAAGTGGGAGCAATTATCTAGAGTAGCTCCATGCAGAGCATTGTAGACATACAAATTTGCAAAATACATACAGATCTGAATGTGTCAGACCCGTTGACTAAACTTTTCTCACAAGCAAAACATGTTCACATCTTAGTACTCTTTGGGTGTTAATCACATAGCAAATGTGAACTAGATTATTGACTCTAGTAAACCCTTTTGAGTGTTGGTCACATGGCGATGTGAAATGTGGGTGTTAATCACATAAAGATGTGAACTATTGGTGTTAAATCACATGGCGATATGAACTGGATTATTGACTCTAGTGCAAGTGGGAGACTGAAGGAAATATACCCTAGAGGCAATAATAAAGTTGTTATTTTATATTTCCTTATATCATGATAAATGTTTATTATTCATCCTAGAATTGTATTAACCGGAAACTTGATACATGTGTGGATACATAGACAAAACACTGTGTCCCTAGTAAGCCTCTACTAGACTAGCTCGTTAATCAAAGATGGTTAAGTTTCCTAACCATAGACATGTGTTGTCATTTGATGAACATGATCACATCATTAGGAGAATGATGTGATGGACAAGACCCATCCGTTAGCTTAGCATAATGATCGTTATGTTTTACTGCTATTACTTTCTTCATGACTTATACACATTCCTTTGACTATAAGATTATGGAACTCCAGGATACTGGAGAAATACCTTGTGTGCTATCAAACGTCACAACATAACTGGGTGATTATAAAGATGCTCTACAGGTTTCTCCAAAGGTGTTCGTTGGGTTAGCATACATCGAGATTAGGATTTGTCACTCTGAGTATTAGAGAGGTATATCTGGGCCCTCTCGGAATGCACATCATGATAAGCCTTGCAAGCAATGTAACTAATGAGTTAGTTGCGAGATGATGCATTACGGAACGAGTAAAGAGACTTGCCGGTAACGAGATCTAACTAGGTATGAAGATACCGATGATCGAATCTCGGGCAAGTAACATACCGATGACAAAGGGAATAACGTATGTTGTCATTACGGTTTGACCGATAAAGATCTTGGTAGAATATGTAGGAACCAATATGAGCATCCAGGTTCCGCTATTGGTTATTGACCCGAGAAGTGTCTCGGTCATGTCTACATAGTTCTCGAACCCGTAGGGTCCGCACGCTTAACGTTCGATGACAATTTTGTATTATATGAGTTACGTGATTTGGTGACCGAATGTTGTTCAGAGTCCCGGATGAGATCGAACATGACGAGGAGTCTCGAAATGGTCGAGAGGTAAAGATTCATATATAGGACGATAGTATTCAGACACCGGAAGTGTTCTAGGGGTACCGGGTACGTATCGGGTCACCGGAAGGGGTTTCGGGCAACCCTCGGCAAACTATATGGGCCTAATGGGCCAAGAGGGGAAACACCAGCCACTAAGGGGCTGGTGCACCCCGCCATATGGGTTGGCCAAATTGGAGAAAGAAAGGGGAAGAAGGAAAGAAAAAAGGGAATAGGATTCCCCCTTCCCCCTCTTCCCTTCCTACTTCGAATAGGAATAGGAAAGGGGGAGGCCTAATTGGTAGGAACCCAAGTAGGATTCATCCTACGTGGGGCGCTCGCTTGGCTGCCTCTCCTCCCCTCCAACCTATATATATATATATATATATATATATATATATATATATGGGGGGGCACCGCTAGAACACACAACAAACATTGTTAGCCGTGTGCGGCGCCCCCTCCATAGTTTAAGCCTCCGGTCATATTGTCGTAGTGCTTAGGCGAAGCCCTGCGCGGATCACATCACCATCATCATCACCATGCCCTCGTGCTGATGAAACTCTCCCTCGACACTTTGCTAGATCAAGAGTTCGAGGGACGTGATCGAGCTAAACGTGTGCAGAACTCGGATGTGTCGTACGTTCGGTGCTTGATCGGTTGGATCACGAAGACGTTCGACTACATCAACCGCGTTAAGCTAACACTTCCGCTTTCGGTCTAGGAGGGTACGTGGACACACTCTCCCCCTCTCGTTGCTATGTATCTCCTAGATAGATCTTGCGTGATCGTAGGAATTTTTTTGAAATTGCATGCTATGTTCCCCAACAGTTCTGCTGTCTCGCGAGCTTCATAGCTCTCGCATCCGCCATGCCCTCTCTGTGCGCCGTGCGCACCACTGCTCGAGACTGAGTTTGAGCGCCTTGCCCTTCTTCCAACGGAGCCAGTGGGAGTCTGTCTTCGTCGACGTCAGTGAGTGGCAATAGACAGCCGCGAGGAGCTCCTCCTCCTCATCGGGCACCACCGGCGATCCACGTCTATGGCGGAAGGACTGAGTGGCAGCCTTCACCGCCGCCACCTTTCCACTCGTATCCGATTTGGGCATCTGTGGCGACAGCATGGCGGGCATGAGCACCCCACGATGCAATTGAGGAGCAGCGGCCGGAGGATTAGAGTGCGGCAGAATTGTGCGCAGTGCAGACGAGGCCCGTGCTGACGGCTGCAGTAGGGGACGGAGTAGAGCCGGAGCTGTCGCCCTGTGTCGACCCACGAGCAACGCGATGCAAAGGGCCATCGTATCCTCGCCGCCCTCTGCCTCGTGGACGAAGGCATCCAAGTCGCCCTCTTTGCCAGATCCATTGCCTCCCGATGCTGCCGGTGCTTGACATTGGGATGGAGAGGGAATGGGAATCATGGAATGAATGGGAAGTGGAAGGAACACGACGGACTGCAGAGCGAGAGTGTAGTGGAGTTAGGGTTTGTTCCGGGTGTGGATTTTAGTGGCGATGGAGTCGGGTCGTTGCGGGCCATGGTTGGCTGGGCTGACATGACGGACACGTCCAAACGCGTCCGAGACTCGCCATATTCATCCCAGATTTGGATTGGATATCAGGACATAATTTTGCACTTTGTTAAAATTAACATACAACAAGTTTTTCCTCAATTTTTAATGGCCTTTAATTCGAATTGACCACCAGAACAAACGTGGGAAGCCATCGGTGATGCAAGAAAACAACAGAGTTATACGAGAGCAACTAGTTAATGAGCGCTCCTTCGGGAGCCTCGCAACGATCAGCGCCACTTGGCGCCCCCTAAGCCATTCGCCACGTGTCGCGTTCTGGGCGCTCCCTCTGAATTTTTTTATTTTTCCGCACGCATTTTCGGCTTTTTAAACATTTTTTTCAAAAAAAAATCGGCGTTTTGGTTTTCCACCGGTCTTCCTTAGCTTTTCAATCAAAACTTTTTTAAAAAATATTTTGCGTGAAAAAACGTGTTTTTTTCATTTCATGAGTCACGGTTTTGCTTCCGCGAGAGGCATGATTTTGCTTTCGCGAGAGTCACGGCCGTGTCTTTCAAAAACGAAAAAAAACATTTTCTTTTTTTTCTTTCACGAGAGTCACGGTTTTGTTTCCGCGAGAGACATGGGCGTGCTTTCGCGAGACTAACGGTCGTGCCTCTCGGAAACAAAAAAACTCATTTTTTGTTTTTTTTTCTTTCGCGAAAGTCACGGTTTTGCTTCCGCGAGAAGCATGGTTGTGCTTTCGCGAGAGTCACAGTCGTGCCTCTCGAAAAAGGAAAAACGTATTTTCTTTTTTTTCCTTTCACGAGATTCACGATTTTGCTTTCGCAAGAGTCACGGTTGTGCTTTTACGAGAGTCACAACCATGCCTCCTCGGGAACGGGAAAAACATGTTTTCTTTTTTTTTCCGCGAGAGTCATGGTTTTGCTTCCGCGAGAGGCACGGTTGTGATTTCGTGAGAGGCACGGGCGTGCCTTTTTTAGAGAGGGGAAAAACCCGTGCTCCCGGTTCGGTTTTTTCGTCTGGTTTTTCGTCCAGTTTTTTCATGAAAAAAAGTTCGTCAAAACCTATGAACACGTGATCTAGTTTTAAAGATCTCGACGGAGGAATCCAACGGTGAAAACGGTTCGAGATTTGGACGCACGATTTAAGAGATAAAACGTTTTGAATAAACGGATCTACGAAAAAAGGAAAAACTCACAGGTTGCGACAAGTAGCACGCTGCATGTGCGCCACTTGTCGCAACAAGGGGAATTGGAGTGATCTTTACAACGAATACTCCTTAATTACTGATTTCGGGGTGTCCGCTAGTCCGCTCACTGGCGACCCCTACGCGCCAAACAGTGATCGCCCCTGCGTCCACTGCGTTTTCTTCGATTTTATTCAGGCATCTTACTTTTCTCCTCGATTTTTTACCTTCTTTTTCTTGGATCCTTTGTTTCTTTTTTGGTTTCCTTAGGTCCTTAGGGGGGCGGGGGGGGGGGGGGGGGGGGGTTCATAAGCGTTTGAGTACATTTATCGTACATAGCACGAACGTTTCTGTTGTACTCATTTAATATTTATCAAATGCTTGATAAACATTTCTGCAGAGCATATGTTTTCATGTCTACTTTTTTCATATATATTGTATATTTTTCCTATACATCTAACGCTTTTTTATATACTTTACATTTTAAAAAACATGGTTTCACAATTTCTTAAATAATATTTTGGAAAAAAAGTATGATACAAAACCTTTTATTTTTAAACTATGTGACATTTTTTACATTGGAAGAGTTTTTTTTAATGTCACAAATATTCTTTTTGAAATATATGAACATTTATTTTTCTAATTGTAAAGTACAGCTTTTTTCAAGGTACTTCACATTTTTTTAAATCACACGAACATTTTTTTACATTGGATAACATTTTTTTATTATGTACACGTTTTTCAAATGGTCAAGTATTTTTAAAATGTTAATCTTTTTTTGAATCATATTAAGAATTTCTAAAACACGGCGGACTTTTTTCTATGCTGCGTTTACTAATTTATTTTCATATAATATACGTGTTTTGTTTTCTGAAACTATTAAAAAGACACGCATCTCATCAGATTGACGGTCCATGTTATAACTGGACTGGCAACTATTGGCTAGCTCGATCCATGCTGCGGGTAGCAAATAACCACGCTAAGGTACTTGGGCTGGCCCAAGTGGTGTAGGGTTGGTTCGTCCTTTTCTATTTTTTACTTTGGTTTACATTTTAAAAATATTACAAAAAATGATATAGTTAAAAAATTAATTTACAAAAAATGTTCATCACGCAGTTAAATTTTTTTAACATGGTGAATAAAAAAATCTTCGGGCAACTTTCAGAAAATGTTCTGGAATTCAAAAAAAATTACGTGTTAAAAATATGTTCGTGGCATTCATAAAAAATGATCATGCAGTGTAAAAAAATACTCAAGTTATTTAAAAACTTGTTTCATATGAGTAAAAAATCTATGTGACATTTTAATAACTGTTCATGTGTTTTAAATATATGTTCGGAATTTGATAAAAAAATATAAAATGTAAAAAATGGTTCGCGTAGTTTACAAAATAGAATTTGTGCCATTAAAAAAGTTCAACATGTATTTCAAAATTTTAACATCCATCCAAAAAATATCTGAAGCATGTATTTGGAAAAATGTAGGTCATATATTTGGAAAATGTTCAATGTGTGGTAAAACTGTTTTACAAGTATATGAAATGTGCAATGTGTATTGAAAAAAATAGACATTTGTGAAAAAATGAAGAAATGCAGCGAAGGAGCATAGAAAAACTGATTAGACAAACCGAAGAATTGAAAGAAAACCAGAGGAAAACTTGAACAAAAAACAGTGCGACTGGGTCGGCCCATTAAGGAACTGCTTGAGGCTCTTTCACTAGTCGCAGTAAGCCACACATAACTCCGAAATCACTAATTAAGAAGTACTCATTGCAAAGATCACTCCAATTCCCCTTGTTGCGACAAGTGGCGCACATGCAGCGCGCCACTTGTCGCAACGTGGGAGTTTTCCCTTTTTTCGTAGATCCATTTATTCAAAGGAAAACGCTAATGCTCCGCCGGCTGATGGCACGGAGAGTTCCGCCACCCGCGCGTTCTTTTTGAAGATCAAAAAGCAATCACTATACCACGTTGTGATTTTTATGCCATAGGTATGAACGGTTCTTGCTAAGCCCGTAGCAGCCACGTAAAACTTGGAACAACAAAGTAGAGGACGTCTAACTTATTTTTGCAGGTCATGTTGTGATGTGATATGGTCAAGACGTGATGAGATATAAATTGTTGTATAAGAAGATCATGTTTTGTTAAAGTCATCGGCAACTGGCAGGAGCCTTATGGTTGTCTCTTTATTGCATGAGAGGCAAGCGCCATATAATTGCTTTACTTTATCGCTATGTGATAGCAATAGTTGCAAAAGCAATAGTTGGCGAGACGACCATATGAAGACACGTTGATAAAGATCAAGATGATGGAGAATGGTGTCATGCGGGTGACGATGGAGATCATGACGGTACTTTGGAGATGGAGATCAAAGGCACAAGATGATGATGGTCATATCATGTCACATATTTTGATTGCATGTGATGTTTATCTTTTATGCATTCTATTTTGCTTAGTACGACGGTAGCATTATAAGATGATCCCTTACTAAAATTTCAAGGTATAAGTGTTCTCCCTGAGTATGCACTATTGCGACAGTTCATCGTGCCGAGACACCACATGATGATCGGGTGTGATAAGCTCTACGCTCACATACAACGGGTGCAAGCCAGTTTTGCACACGCAGAATACTCGGGTTAAACTTGACAAGCCTAGCATATGCAGATATGGCCTCGGAACACTGAGACCGAAAGGTCGAGCGTGAATCATATAGTAGATATGATCAACATAGTGATGTTCACCATTGAAAACTACTCCATCTCACGTGATGATTGGACATGATTTAGCTGATATGGATCACATGATCACTTAGATGATTAGAGGGATGTCTATCTAAGTGGGAGTTCTTAAGTAATATGATTAATTGGTATTTCATACTCATGCCCGAGTCGAGAGGTATGAGACCTCTGATAAGTACTTTGCCTACAAGATGGAGGAGAATAGCTCAACCAGTGAGCATGTGCTCAGAATGTCTGAGTACTACAATCGCTTGAATCAAGTGGGAGTTAATCTTCCAGATAAGATAGTGATTGACAGAGTTCTCTAGTCACTATCGCCAAGTTATTGGAACTTCGCGATGGACTATAATATGTAAGGGATGACGAAAACGATTCCTGAGCTCTTCGCGATGCTAAAATCAGCGAAGGTAGAAATCAAGAAAAGCATCAAGTGTTGATGGTTGACAAGACCACTAGTTTCAAGTAAAAGGGCAAGGGAAAGAAAGGGAACTTCAAGAAGAATGGCAAGCAAGTTGCCACTCCCATGAAGAAGCCCAAAGCTAGACCCAAGGCTGAAACTGAGTGCTTCTACTGCAAAGGAAATGGTCACTGGAAGTGGAACTGCCCTAGATACTTGGCGAATAAGAAGGATGGCAAAGTGAACAAAGGTATATTTGATATACATGTTATTGATGTATACTTTACTAGTATTTATACCAACCCCTCAGTATTTGATACTGGTTCAGTTGCCAAGAGTAGTAACTCAAAACGGGAGTTGGAAAATAAATAGAGACTAGTTAAGAGCGAGGTGATGATGTGAGTTGGAAGTGATTCCAAGGTTGATGAAAGTGATAGTTATCGACTAGAGGGGGGGGTGAATAGGCAATTTTTATGAAAGTCTTCAAAACATGGGAGTTTCGAAGACAAACGATAGAAATGAGCCTATAACCATGCAGCGGAAGGTAGACTACACTAGACAAGCCATAGTCAAGTATTCAATGAAGTGAGAGCACGAAGACTAATAGCAGCTAGGCAGTACGGATCAGGATGGAAGATAGTATGAAACCAATCTGAACAAACAGTCACACAGTGAAGACAAATGGACAATGCAAACAGGCAATGAATTCACAAGGACCAACTGTAAATAAAGAGATGGGAATGATAGAACCAGTGGCTTATTGAAGACAATGATTTGTTGGACCAGTTCCAGCTGTTGTGACAACTGTACGTCTGGTTAGGGAGGCTGAGATTTAACTCAGAAGACCATGTCTTCACCTTATTCCCCCTGAGCTAAGGACACCCAGTCCTCGCCCTATCACTCTGGTAAGTCTTTAAGGTAGACTTCCAAACCTTCACAGACTTCCTTCACCGGCGATCCACAATGACTCTTGGATGCTCAGAACGCGACGCCTAACTGGCTGGAGGATTCACAGTCCTCAAGTGTAACAAGTCTTCAGATCACACAGACAGGAAGACTTCAGTGATGCCTAACACTCTTTGGCTCTGGGTGTTTAGGTCTTTGTCCTCGCAAGGATTTCTCTCTCAAAAGTTTCGGAGGTGGGTTGCTCTCAAACGACAAAAGCCGTGCACTAACTCTGAGCAGCCACCGATTTATGGTGTAGGGGGTGGGCTATTTATAGCCACTAGGCAACCCGACCTGATTTGTCCGAAATGACCCTAGGTCACTAAGGAACTGACACGTGTTCCAACGGTCAGATTCAAACACACGCGACAAATTTACTTGGGCTACAAGTAAAGCTGACTCATCCAGCTCTGGATAAGATTTGCTCTCATTGTCTTCGCTCGAAGACATAGGATTTTGGTTAAGCATTACTTCAGTCACTCTGACTTTGTTCACTGGGACCCCACTTAACAGTACGGTGGTTCCTATGACTCAACAAAGAAGAAAAGGAAATAATGAAACAACTCAGTCTTCGCGCTCCATAGTCTTCACGCAATGTCTTCTCTTGTCATAGTCTTCAATGTGAATGTCTTCACATACCACCTTTGTCTTCAATGTCTTCATACATTTTTAGGGGTCATCTCCGGTAGGTAAACCGAATCAGTGAGGGACTACTACCTGTGTTATCCTGCAATTCTCACAAACACATTAGTCCCTCAACCAGGTTTGTCGTCAATACTCCAAAATCAACTAGGGGTGGCACTAGATGCACTTACAATCTCCCCATTTTTGGTGATTGATGACAAACTGGTTGAAGTTTTCAACGGGGATAAAAGTATGTGAAATTGTAAAGGATTTAGGTATTGTCTTCGTAAGTAGCAGAAAGGCTCCCCCTGATGATATGCATATAAGTATTTTGCTTTTGAATGCAAATGCACATGGCAGGTTGTACTTGCAGAGCTCCTCTTCTACTTATGAAGACAATTTATCATGCATGAAAGGATATAACAAAGATAATGACATGCATAATGAAAAATGGACGTCTGCAAAATGACTTCGTGCGGAATTTATTGTCGCACATGTGGAATTTATCATCGCATCATATAGTGTCGAAAAGGTAGCAGACGACCATCAAGTTTAAGTGTTACAACTCAAAACGAACAAATGTATCAAAAGCAAGAGTTGTAAGCACTTGACAAATGTAGCAAAAGTATAGCAACCACCCATATGGACCCGCTTGAAGACTATCAACTCATATGCTTCTCCCTCTTTTGTCAGTAATGACCAAAAAGGTTTGAAGACATAGAGCTTGCTACTTGTTCCCATGTGGAGTAGGCGATGAAGCAGGGTCGTCGTTGAGGTTTGGTGGTGCAGACGAACTTGGTGCAGTGTCGATATGCGCCGAAGTTGGAGGTGGTGAGGTAGCATCATCTTGATCATCTATGACTCTGGCATTAACTGTTGCAGCTGAGGAAGAATAGTCAGAGTCTTCAAGTGAGGGAGTCCGACGCAAGTGAGCATTCCTCGGAGGAGTTGAGTCAAACTTGAATCTCTCTGTGAAGCCATCGTCTTGAAGATCAGCTTCAGCACTGAGTAACGTCAAACTCTTCCATGACCTCCAACAAGTTTCATGTATAACAAAGGCATTCTTGGTGGCAAGATTTTGAATGTGATTGACATCCACCAAGAGGCTTTGCATCTGACGCTTAAGCCAGTCATGATGCTTATCCTGTTTCTGATGTAGAGCGACGAGAAGCTCTCGGTCATTGAGAACACGAGATCGCTTCCGAGGCCTTTAGGCGATGGTACTTGCAGTGGCTTCAGTTTGGGTGCGAGGGGCACGTGTATTGCCAGCCAAGGGATAAACACGAGAAACGGCCTGAACTCCTTCAATGGGCTGGGTGAAGCTTTGATGATCAACATTGTGAAGATAAATTGGCTCCTTTGCAGGCTCTGGGTGTCGGAGTAAATAGCCATGGGTAGCCTAGCCGGCTTCCCCTGGCCCTTCTGAAAAAATTACGAGCCCGTCCAGCTCTCAAGAATCCAAGACATGGGGCCGCCTTCCCCTTGCTGGCTGTCACCCAGGCCGGCTTTCGGAAGGCGGCCCGACTTTAGCCCTCATGAAGAAAGCCATGGGAGGGCCGACTACGAGAAGCCGGCCGCGAGGAGGCCGACTCCAAGAAGCCGGCTCCCATAAAGCGGTCGAGACTGTACCCTCAAAGTTTGCATCCACCTAGCAGCGATGAGACAGGGCGTGGCTACAGCAGAGCCTGCCACCCCCGAATCCCGGGGCACGCCTGGCACAGTACACCGTACGGAGTGGCCATGACCTGTCCGGCGTGGCACTGTTGCCATGTTGACCCTGATGTCACCCACGACGGGCCGCCAGTGCGGCCCACGAGCGGTGGGCCCCTTTAGGCAGAGAGACACCCGAAGGCGGCCACACCTCCCCCAGTCGGCCCAAGGGAGAGCCGGCTCCCCGCAGCCGGCTTGCCGCCTCCCTCGAAGGAGACGCCCCATTAAGGAGACAAGACGCGGTGAGGCTACAGCGATCGCCCGCCGGGCGGCGACACTGTAGCCACGCCTACCACGATGAAGCCCACGTCACCAAGATAGAACAACAGTAACCAACCGCCGACCAGGCCCTGGACAGTGGGGCCTGCCTGTCGACCAAGGGGCCGGCAGCCGGCGGGACCCACCAGTCGGCGGGCCCCGGTAGCCGGCACAGAAGCCGGCGAGCGCAGTCACAGACGGCTGGGCCCCGCGCCCAGTCGGATTACCATTGTACCCCCGGGGGGTAGGCCTATATAAACCCCCCGGGGCACCCATGCAAAGGGTTCGACCCCCAGCTAGTTTTAGACACCACACAAGGAGAAGAAGCAAGCTAGCTGTGCCCTTCTTCCTCCTCCCACCGAACAGCTCAAGGAGTGTTGTGTAGCTACTTGTCCATCTAGTGATCATGCGGAGACCCCGCAGAGCAGTAGTGGGGGTGTTATCTCCACGGAGAGCCCCGAAGCTGGGTAAGATTCGCCGGCGTGCATGTCTTCTCCTTATCCCGTTTCCAGGCACCGACGACGTCTTACTGGCTCCCACAATGATAAGCCACCCGTTGGCATATGTCGCGCCTACCACCCGACATTTGGCGCTCACCGTGGGGCCAGGTGCACCGTCGTCCGGAGACCTGTTCTGGACGGGAACCCTCTTCCTCCCCAACGAGCGTAGCTAGCCCGGCATGCCCGATGGCGCTTGCCACGACGCGCTGCAAGGTGTCACCAGCATCTGCGCGGCAAGCAGCCTCGCCGATCTCCTCAACGAAACCGTCATCTCCGACAAGCTCGCCTCCGATGCGGGCACCGACCACCTCGCCAACCTCCTCGGCCAGCTCCGTGTCTCCAGCGACCCCGCTGTGGATCTGGAGTCAGTTGGCTCCACCGACCCGATGCCTGTCGACTCCGACACGGCCTCCTTCGACACCTTCCCCACCAACGTCGCGATCTACAACGACCCGCTTCCTCCGACCGACGGCCGCGATACTGTCACCACCAAAGTGATGGTCGTCGGCCATGGCGGCCCGGCCGACGAGAGCGCCCACGACGCCCCGCACGCGGCGGCCCACGATTTGTCCACCCCCTCCCGGCTGATGCTGACGACGAAGCACTGGAGGCGCGCCGCCTCGCCCTCCTCGCAGAGGGCCGGAGGCTGGCTTCCGTGAGATGCCTCACTGAGGCCTACCAGCGCGAAGCTGACCGCGCCGCCTTCGGCATGCCGGCCCCGAGCGGGCCAAGCCGGGCCGGCATTGTCAAGCAACGCGGCGCCGTCATCGCTGACATGCTGGGAGTCGACCGCCCGGTCTATGCCACTCCGCTCGAGAACTTGCGTGCCGCCCAGGAGGCCGTGGATGAGTTGGACGGCTTGGAGGCCGAAGAACTCCCCCACATGACCCGGCGCATCCAGCAACTGATTGACGCGGCCGCACGGCGGCATGAAGCCGACGCCCGCGTGGGAAGCCCTCCCCCGCGCCGAGATCACGGCGCGACGTCCCGGACACTGACTACGAGCAACGCCCGTGCGCGGCGCGAGAAAGAGCCGGCGGCCAGCCGAAGCCGGACCCGAATCTCCATCGAGCGGGACACAGACGGCCATCCCCGAGCCATGGAATGGCGGGGAAACCCGCCTCCGCCTCCACCCCGTGGAGAGAGATATCCCACCCCGCCGCCAGTGGCGCACTCGACTCTCAGCGGCCGACTAGGTCGCCGCGAAGGAGTCGGCGAGAACGACGCCCGCCATCGGATCGACTGCCTGGCGCGATCCCTGGCGCTAGAAGAAGAAGACGATGTCGGCCCGCTTTGTTTCGGCCCCCGCATCCGCGACGAGCCTTTCCCCAAAGGGTTCTCGCTCCCAACACGCCCAAGTACAACGGCTCCGTGAAGCCGGAAGATTGGTTGATCGACTACTCCACGGCGGTCAGCATAGCCAACGGCAACCGGCGCGTTGCCGTGAAGTACGTGCCCCTCATGCTGCAAGGCACGGCGCGGACCTGGCTCAACAGCCTCAAGCCTCTCAGCATCAACAGCTGGCTAGATTTCACCAAAGCTTTCATCCGCAACTTCACCAGCACCTACAAGCGGGCCCCCAAGCCCAGGCAGCTCTCCCTGTGCGTACATGGCCCAGCCGAGTCCACTCGCGACTACCTCACGCTTTGGGCCGAGCTCCGCAATTCTTGCGAGGGGGTGCACGAGGTGCAAGCCATCGAATACTTCACTGCCGGGTGCCAACAAGGTACCCTCCTTAAGCACAAGCTCCTCTGCGACGAGCCGACTACCCTCGACGAGCTTCTGGACATAGCAGACAAATACGCCACCGCCGACTCTTCGATGAAGACCGAGCTGCGGTTAGACGCATCCGGGAAAGTACTCAACCCGGCGCCCAAGACGCCGGCAGGGGATTCCGGCCGACGCCCACACCCGAACGACCACAAGCACAAGGGCCCTGCGCCACCTCCCCCCAGTCGGCAGGTGGCCACGGTCGAAGATGCGCTGCCTGAAGGGCGACCCGCGCCCAAGAAGCCCAAGGGCAGCCGGCTTTCTCCTACGAGCAAACTCTCGACGCCCCGTGCAAATTCCATAGCGGCGCGAAGCCGTCCAACCACACAACCTGGAAGTGCCATTGGCTCACCCGAATATCTAAAGGCGAGGGGCTCGTGCCGCCTCCGCCTGCCGGCCCGCCGCCTCCGCCTCCGCCGCCTCCGGCCGCTCGGCCCGCAGTCGGAGCCGTGCACGACGAGTTCCCCGACGAGCAAGCAACCTACATCATCTTTACAAGCTAGCTCGAAGACCGGCGCGGCAAACGCCGAGAACACCAAGAAGTCAGCGTGGTCGCTGCCAACCCCGCTGGACACATGCATTGGTCAGAAAAACCCATCAGCTGGAGCCGGGCCGACCATCCAGAGGTGATGCCGTCTCTCGGCTCTTATGCGTTGGTCCTGGAAGCCACCCTCGCAACGGACAGACGCGCTGCCCGCTTCTCCCGCATGCTGATAGACGGCGGGAGCAGCATCAACATCCTGTACCGTGACACCCTGGAGAAGCTAAATGTCAAGACGAAGCAGCTCATACCTACTCGGACAGTGTTCCATGGCATCGTACCCGGCTTGTCCTGCGCCCCCATTGGCAAGATCAAGATTGATGTACTCTTTGGGGACAAGGAGCATTTCCGCCGGGAAGCAATCTGGTTTGAAGTGGTGGACCTGGAGAGCCCCTACCATGTGTTGCTTGGCCGACCTGCCTTGGCCAGGTTCATGGCAGTTCCCCACTATGCCTACCTCAAGATGAAGATACCAAGTTCCAAGGGCGTCATCACCGTAGCCGGCGATTACAAGAAGTCTTCCGAGTGCGCTGCCGCCAGCAGCTGGCTGGCCGAGTCCCTTGTGATTGCCGAAGAGAAGAAGATGTTGGACCGGGTCGTGGCCATGGCCAGCAAGCAGCCGAACCAATCCCCCGACCCCAAGGAGTATGATGCCCAAGGATCTTTCCTGCCGGCTAAAGAAACCAAGAAGATACACCTTGACCCCGGGCACCCCGAGAGGTTTGCCGTCATCGGGGCAAGCCTGAACAGCAAATAGGAAGGCGAGCTCGCCGATTTCCTCCGTGAGAATCGGGACATCTTTGCATGGTCCCCCAAGGACATGCCGGGTGTTCCGAAGGAATTCGCCGAGCACAAACTACATGTCCGAAAAGACGTGAAATCAGTCAAGCAGCCCCTCCGCCGACTATCAGAGGAAAAGAGAAGGATTGTAGGGGAGGAGATAGCCCGGCTTCTGGCAGCCGGCTTCATTATGGAAGTCTTCTTTCCAGAGTGGCTTGCCAACCCGGTCCTCATGTTAAAGAAGAACAACAAGTGGCGCATGTGTATAGACTACACAAGCCTCAACAAGGCCTGCCCTAAAGATCCCTTTGCCCTGCCGAGGATTGACCAAGTGATAGACTCCACGGCCGGATGCGAGCTGTTGAGTTTCTTGGATGCTTACTCAGGATATCACCAGATAAAGCTAGATCCGGACGACTGCCTGAAGACCGCCTTCATCACGTCATTTGGAGCCTTCTGCTACCTGACTATGACATTCGGCTTAAGAAATGCCGGTGCCACTTTTCAGCGTTGCATGCAGAAGTGCCTCCTCAAGAAACTCGGCAGAAACGCTCACGTCTACATGGACGACATTGTGGTGAAGACGGAGAAGCGCGGCACCTTGCTGGAAGACCTCAAAGAAACGTTTGAGAACCTACGCCGGTTCCAAATCAAGCTCAACCCCGAGAAATGCGTGTTCGGAGTGCCAGCCGGCCAGCTCCTAGGCTTCCTGGTCTCCGAACGCGGCATTGAATGCAACCCGGTGAAGATCAAGGCCATCGAGAGAATGGCGATCCCCACCAAGCTTCGAGACATCCAAAAGTTCACCGGATGCTTGGCCTCCTTGAACCGCTTCATCAGCTGGCTCGGAGCTCCCCCTCTACCGCCTCATGAAGAAGAGCACTCACTTCGAGTGGAACGACCAGGCCGACCAAGCTTTTCACGAGATGAAGAAGATGCTGGCCACGCCGCCCGTCCTAGCGGCGCCGACTGAGAAAGAGCCCATGCTCCTTTACATCGCCGCAACCAGCCGGGTGGTCAGCACCATCATCGTAGTCCAACGCCTAGAAGAAGGCCGAGCCCAGCCGGTCCAGAGGCCGGTGTATTATTTGAGCGAGGTGCTGTCCGCTTCAAAGCAGAACTACCCGCACTACCAGAAGATGTGTTACGGCGTGTACTTCACCGCCAAGAAGCTGAAGCCCTACTTTTAAGAGCATCCCGTCACGGTCGTATGCACCACCCCGCTGGACGAGATCATAGGCAGCCGGGACGCATCCGGCTGGGTGGCGAAATGGGCCATCGAGCTGGCCCCTTACACAATCTTCTACCAGCCCCGCACTGCCATCAAGTCCCAAGCACTGGCCGACTTCCTCGTCGACTGGGCCGAGACGCAGTACCTGCCGCCGGCTCCCGACTCCACCCATTGGCGCATGCACTTTTGACGGGTCCAAGATGCGCACCGGCTTGGGAGCCGGCGTCGTCCTTACCTCTCCCAAAGGCGACAAGCTCAGATACACGCTGCAGATTCACTTTGCCGCCTCCAACAATGTAGCCGAGTACGAGGCACTCATACACGGGCTCCGGCTTGCCAAGGAACTTGGCATCCGCCGGATCCTATGTTATGGTGACTCAGACCTGGTGGTTCAGCAATCATCCGGCGACTGGGACGCCAAGTACGCAAATATGGCAAGGTACCGCTTCCTGGTTCAACAACTCAGCGGAAACTTTGAAGGATGCGAGTTCCTCCATGTACCGCGAGCCGACAACGAGCCAGCCGATGCCCTGGCTCGAATAGGCTCCACTCGGCAAGCAATACCAACCGGCGTCGCTCTACAACGCCTCCTCAAGCCGTCCATCAAGCCGTCTCCAGAGTCCGATTCCATCTTCGTACCGCCTGACCCCGATGCGGCCGGGTCCGGCTCGAAGAACCAAGCAGGCGACCCCGGGACTTCAGTAGTTGGCCCGGGGACTTCGGCAACCGGCTCGGGGACTGCCACTCCCGGCTCGGGGACTGCAGTAGCCAACCCGGGGACTGCACCAACACAACAGCCGGCGGCCGACTCTAGCATTTCACCACCCAGCCCGCCCACCCTGGTGGCAGTAGCCACATTGGCAGTGGGAGAAGTTGCGGCTCCGTCATGGGCTCAGTCCATCCTCAACTTCCTAGTAAACCAAGATTTGCCAGCTGTCGAAACAGAGGCAAGACAAGTCCAACGTCGAGCCGGAGCATACACAATCGTCAACAGAGAACTCGTCAACCGCAGTGTCACTGGAGTCCTCCAACGGTGCATCGAGCAAGAGAAGGGCATTGCAATCCTCAGAGACATTCACCAAGGTGAATGCGGCCACCATGCGGCTTCAAGATCACGCGTTGCCAAAGCTTTCCGCCATGGTTTCTTCTGTCCGACTGCTTTGGATGACGCTGAAGAATTAGTTAAAAATCGCAAAGGGTGCCAACTCTTCAGCTCCAAGCAACACATGCCGGCTTCGGCACTCAAGACCATTCCCCTCACCCGGCCCTTCGCCGTTTGGGGACTGGACATGGTGGGCCCATTCAAGACGGCGCGCGGTGGCATGACGCATTTGCTCGTCGCCGTGGACAAATTCACCAAGTGGATTGAGGCAAAGCCGATCAAGAAGCTGAATGGGCCGACTGCTGTGACATTCATCGCAGACATAACAACTCGGTACGGCATGCCACACAGCATCATCACCGACAATGGCACGAATTTTGCCAAAGGAGCCTTGGCACGTTTCTGCATAGCCCAAGGTATCCGGCTGGACTTAGCGTCCGTCGCCCACCCGCAGTCAAACGGCCAGGTCGAGCGAGCCAACGGCCTCATCCTCTCCGGCATCAAGCCCCGACTGGTCGTACCATTGGAGCGTTCAGCCGGCTGTTGGCTCGATGAGCTGCCGGCTGTCCTCTGGAGTCTGCGCACTACCCCAAACAAGTCAACCGGCTTCACTCCTTTCTTCCTCGTGTATGGTGCCGAGGCGGTCATCCCAACCGACATCGAGTTCGACTCGCCTCGGGTAACCATGTACATGGAGGCGGAGGCCAAGGAAGCACGAGAAGACGACGTCGACCTGCTCGAAGAAGGCCGACTGTTAGCCCTCAGCCGGTCTGCCATCTACCAGCAGGGTTTGCGCCGCTACCACAGTCAGAAGGTCAGGCCAAGGTCTTTCCAAGAGGGCGATCTTGTGCTCTGGCTGATCCAGCAAACAGCCGACCAGCACAAGCTCTAGGCCCCTTGGGAGGGCCCCTTCGTCATCAGCAGAGCTCTAGGCAACGACTCCTACTACCTAATCGACGCGCAGAAGCCGAAGGCACGAAAGAGAGACGACTCCGGCAAGGAGTCGGAACGACCATGGAACGCCAACCTCCTTCGAAGATTTTACAGTTGAAATGCAGTATGTATCACGCTAACTTTGGTACTAAGTACGAGATAATAGGCCCCCCGAGGAGAGCTCGGGGACTGCCATCTTTTATCTATGAATGAAAAGTATCATGCTTATGACCTTGTCATTTCATTTACTTGTTCCGTCCGGCACCGGGTTCGACTAGTGGGCCCGGGGACTAGCCGACTGGAGTTATATTAGAAGTCCTACCCACGGTCAGACAAGTAGTGTGCCGACACCTAGGCTTAGCTCTTTCCAAAGTCGCAGTTCGAAGAACCGGCTGTCTGGCTGGCAAGAGTCAAAAGCAGGAAAGGATGCCCACACGAAAAATGGCCAGGGACCAACGGACTAATATAACGAAAGCCGGTTTGCCGCCTACCACCGACCGACTACCAGAGTAGCCGACCGACCGGTTTCCATTCACTTCATTTCAATCCAAGAAAGCTCGAGTACTTGCCTCCCCAAAGAGGGAAGGCGGCAAAGGAAAAAAAGCCTAAGGATAAAAAGCATACGCGAATGGAAACCAAACATGCACATAATAATATTTACATAAAAGACCTCCAAGAGGCCAGCATTCAACATAGTTTGGATACACCCCCAGTGGGTGGAACTGCGAAAGCTTAATAAAGATTGTTCAAAAGGCAACAAGCAGGAAAAATAAGGACGGCAGGTCAAGCTGGCGGAGCGACCGACGAGCTGGGCTGGTCGGCGGAGACAGTTGGGCCGGCTGAAGGAGTGGCCGGCTGGTGAACCTCGGCTTGATCACCGCCTCCCGCAGAGGGCGCGCTTCCACACGCCTCGTTGCTGGAGGCACGGTCAGCTTGAGGCCGGCCGGTTGTTCCACCAGCCGGCTCGACGTCTTCACCGTCCTCTTCTCCATCATCCTCGCCCTCGTCGCTGGAGGCGATCTCCTCTGCCGAGTCCTCGCCCATCGCCGGGTTCAGCCTGAACCACTCCTCCGGCTGGGCAACGCCGTCATCATTGATTTCAGGTGCAAAAACGCTAATGTCGGTGCACTCGGCAATCGTCGAAGCACGCTGGGCGATAGCCGGCCGCACCTACTCCAGCTCCGCGTCGGCCTTCAGCCCTGGGTACCAAGCTCGAACGAACTCCAATGCCCGTCCCCTCCAAGACGGGCCGTCGACGCCTTCCAAGCTTCAAAGCGACCGACTGCGACCTCCAGCCAGTCGGCAGTCCGGCTTGGGGTGTAGGGGATCATCTCGTCGGGCCAGAGGGCGGCCAACACCTGCGCCCCGGCACGCTGGAGCCGGCGAAGCATCCGGTGAGCTGGCTACAGCCGTGCTTGGACAGCCAAGAGCTGCTCCTCGAGCGTCTGATTCGCGTCCGGCGTGATGTTGACCCCCGCCTAACGGCGCCCCTCGCAATGGGCCTCGATGGTTTGGGCGGCGAAGGCGGAGTAGCCGGGAAAGTAGTCTGCACAAGAAAATAGGCAGGAACACAAGTCAGGCCAAAAACCAGGCGGCAAGGGGCAGGAGAGGAGCGAGGAAGGCGGCTTACCGTCGATCAAGTCCTCGATGCGGCCGAAGCCTTCATCCAGCGCTCGCCGGGTCTCAGCCCAGCTCGCCGCCTCGGTCTCAAACTCTGCCTTCAGGGCGGCCTCGCTATCCTGCGCTTCCTGCAGGGCCGCCTTGTGGCTCTCCTCCTGGTCAGCCAGCTTCTTGGCCAGGCAGTCACGCTCCTGGACCAAGGCAGCGTACTCAGCATCCTTGGTACGAAGGGCGGCCTGCGCTTCGCCGAGCTCCCTCCTCAAGTCAGCGTTGGCCCCTGAAAGCACGAAAGAAAAAAACAATAAGGAAAAAGTCATCAAGGAAGATCCGACCCGACTGCTCAGCAGTCGGCCCGAATCTCGGGGTCTACACCCAGTGGGTGCGCTGACGCGCCCCCACAGGAGACAGACAAGATCAATCACTTACTTCGGCTGTCGGCCAGGTCGTTGGTCTTCCGACCCAACTCCTGAGCCTGGGGGTTGAAGGCGGCAGCACGGGAGTTATGATATTCCTGGAAGTTCAGACAGGAAGCAAAAATAAGGTAGTCGTCAAGAAAGATCCGACCCGACTGCTCAGCAGTCGGCCCGAATCTCGGGGACTACACCCAGTGGGTGCGCTGACGCGCCCCCATGGAAGAAATCAAGAGACCAAAGCGGCCAAGAATGAAAGACTCACCCGGATGGCGGCCCGCGTCGACAGGAACTCCTGGGTGTACTGCTGCAGCTGGGCGACCTAAGCTTGAAGCCGGCTCCGGACCTCTTGAGCCGTCACATTCAGCTCGCCAGTCCCCCCGCTGGGAGTCCACTCGGACGTGGCGGTGCTGGCCGCCTCCGGAGCCTCCGCCGACTGGCCAGCGCCCGCAGCTCGGCGCGACTCCGGCGGAGCGGCGCCTCCTCCTGCGCGCCGATGCGTCACCGGCTGCACCTCGAAGCCGGCTCCGTCCTCCGGCTTACCCCCGGCCGGCTCCTCTGGTGCCGCTGACGATTGGCCGCCTTTGCCTGCTCCGGTTGGCGCTGCCGGCGGCGCTCTCCCCGCTCCGGTTGGCGCTGCCGGCGGCGCTCTCCCCGCGAAGGCCACGAGGTCCTCCCTCCTCTCCATCAGCGGCGGGTCTTGGACGATTTCCTCCGCCAGGGGCAATGGGGTGTCAGGGGCCACGGCTCGGAGGGGAATAGCGAGCAGCGGAGGCTGGTTACGCGAACCCTCCGCCTCCATTTCCTCGGTCGCCGCCTCCGCCTGGGCCTTGGCTGCCCCGTCGGCCTGCTCCCTCGCCGCCTGGGCGGCCGCTTTTTCCGCCGCCTCACGCTCCTCCCGCGCCTCATGGGCGTTCCGCTCCGTGGCCTCCCTGAGGTCAAAGACCCTCCAATCGGCCCAACTACGGAGCCGCCCGGACCCCGCTCAAGGGAAAGCGGCGCCCTGTCTAGCGAGCGGGAAAAGGTTAGGAAGAATGTTCAAACATGAGAGAACGATGAAGAGCATGCGACCAGGCAATCGACAACTTACGCTGAGACCGCCTGAGGCTGCTTCACCGCCTTGCGGAAGCGGGCCGCTTTCGCGGCCGCCTCATCTCGTTTGGTCGCCGCGGTGAAGGCTTTGGACTTCTTCGGCCGACTGCCGAAGAGGGTTGACGCGGCCCGGCGCTTCTGTGCGCCGCCGCTGGCAGCCGGCGCGGTGGACAAGCCCGCGCCCTGATGGTTGGCCGCCGGCTGGCGACGCGGGGCGACTTCGGCTTCGGCATCATCCGGCCAGTCCTCGAAGCTGGCGGTAAGCCATGTGCCTCCGGGCTCGGCGTTGTCCCCCACGACGGCGTCTTCCATGGCGGACGCCCCCAAGTCCGGGTCGTCGACGTCGTCCACCGTGCGGTCGGGGACGTACTCGCGTTCTATCCCTGCTGCCCCGGTCATCGGCGGAAGAAGGGGGTTCTGCTAAGAAGAACCGACCGATCAGAAGCCGGCCATCATAAAGTCGGCTACCAACAAAAAGAAGAAAGAGAGGAAAGCTTACCACGGGTGGAGGGTTGGCGCGAGAATACGGCGCCTTGCCGTATCGCCAGTCCTCGGCGAGCTTGCAATTGGAGATATGATTTACCATGTACGACACCTCCGCATGAGGCGTCTCCCTGGTGCTCAGCCGGCTTGGGTCGAAGCGGCCGCTCATCTGACACATCATGTGGGGCCAACTTTGGAGAGGAAGTATCCGGCACTCCACGAAGGCGGCCACCAAGTCGGCCCCGCTCAGGCCTTCCGACTGGATCATCACCCGAAGCCGGGAGACGGCAGCATTCCCGGCCTGAGACATTGACCTGGACCGGAAACTCCATGAGGGCTGCCTCCCAGCCGGCGGGCCGGCTACATAAGCCGGCAGGTTGACGTGGTCTCCTTGCTGGGCGATGTTCTTCACGTAGAAGTACGACTTCTGCCGGATCTTCACCGACTGGATCAGGGGGATGGATGAGAACGGATTGTTCTCGCCCGACCTCCTCATGGCGATGAAGGCCCCGCAGGGGGCGGGCACGCCTGCTACGACAGTGCCGAGTTAGCTCTGGAAGAATTCCCCCCAGAGCTCCAGCGCGGGGAGCAGCCCCAAGAAACCTTCACAGAGAGAGACGAAGGCCGACAGCAGCATCACCGTGTTGGGCGTGAGGTGATGCGACTGAAGATTGTAGAACTCGAGGAAGGAGCGCAGGAACCCGCTCGCCGAAAGGCCGAAGCCGCGCAGGAAGTGCGAGCGGAAGACGACCCGCTCGCCCTCCTCCGGTGCCGGCGAGATCTCCGTCTCTGGCGCTAGGCGGACCCGCACGAGGTTGGCATCGGGCAGGCGCCGAGTCTGGCGGAGGAACTCAACATGGTCCTCATGGACGTTTGAGCCATCCCACGAGCTCGACAGCGCCATGGGAGCAAGACGATGTGGCGGCGTGGCGGCGCTGAGACGGGAGGCTGCGGCGGCAACGAGAGGAAGAAAGGAGGACGAGTAGGGGCGGAGCAAGAGAGAGCATGCGAACCTCTGTCTCTCCCCCTCCTCCCCCTACTTATAGGCTCGCGTGGCGGAGCCGAGGAGGCACGGCGTGGGGAAACGTGGGGATCGATCGTGCCCACTCCCCCGCGTCCCGCATTTATTGCACCCTAACGGCGAAATAAAATCGCCACAGGAAGGCGAGCGGTCCACCTGGGCCGCAGAAGATCAGCATTCGGGCCGAGGCCTAGGAGTGGCGGGCCCGGGCCTGCGGCGGCGTCCCGTCGCGCGCGTGCGCTGGCAGGATCTCGCTGCCACGTGGCCCGCCTGCAAGACGCAGGGCTCCCCGAAATCAGCATACACCAGCAAAGCCGGCTCTTCAGGGTAGGAAGCTGACCAAGCTTCTCGTCCCTTTGTCCGCCTCGAAGCTCGATCAGCTTCGGGGACTACTGTCGGAGTAAATAGCCATGGGTAGCCTAGCCGGCTTCCCCTGGCCCTTATGAAAAAATTACGAGCCTGTCCGGCTCTCAAGAATCCAAGACATGGGGCCGCCTTCCCCTTGCTGGCTGTCACCCAGGCCGGCTTTCGGAAGGCGGCCCGACTTTAGCCCTCATGAAGAAAGCCATGGGAGGGCCGACTTCGAGAAGCCGTCCGCGAGGAGGCCGACTCCAAGAAGCCGGCTCCCATAAAGCGGTCGAGAGCGTACCCTCAAAGTTTGCATCCACCTAGCGGCGATGAGACGGGGCGTGGCTACAGCAGAGCCTGCCACCCCCGAATCCCGGGGCACGACTGGCACAGTGCGCCGTATGGAGTGGCCATGACCCGTCCGGCGCGGCACTGTTGCCATGTTGACCCTGATGTCACCCACGACGGGCCGCTAGCGCGGCCCACGAGTGGTGGGCCCCTTTAGGCAAAGAGACACCCGAAGGCGGCCACACCTCCCCCAGTCGGCCCAAGGGAGAGCCGGCTCCCCGCAGCCGGCTTGCCGCCTTCCTCGAAGGAGACGCACCATTAAGGAGACAAGACGCAGTGAGGCTACAACAACCGCCCGCCGGGCGGTGGCACTGTAGCCACGCCTACCACGACGAAGCCCATGTCACCAAGATAGAACAACAGTAACCAGCCGCCGACCAGGCCCTGGACAGTGGGGCCTGCCTGTCGACCTAGGGGCCGGCAGCCGGCAGGACCCACCAGTCGGCGGGCCCCGGCAGCCGGCACAGAAGCCGGCGAGCGCAGTCACAGAGGGCTAGGCCCCGCGCCCAGTCAGATTACCATTGTACCCCCGGGGAGTAGGCCTATATAAACCCCCCGGGCACCCATGCAAAGGGTTCGACCCCCAGCTAGTTTTAGACACCACACAAGGAGAAGAAGCAAGCTAGCCATGCCCTTCTTCCACCTCCCACCGAACAGCTCAAGGAGCATTGTGTAGCTACTTGTCCATCTAGTGATCATGCGGAGACCCCGCAGAGCAGCAGTAGGGGTGTTATCTCCACAGAGAGCCCCGAAGCTGGGTAAGATTCTCCGGCGTGCATGTCTTCGCCTCATCCCGTTTCCAGGCACCGGCGACGTCTTACTGGCTCCCACAATGATAAGCCACCCGTTGGCATATGTCGCACCTACCACCCGACACTGGGTAAATGGCTTCGACAGACAGATCAACCTCTAGCAAGAATATAAGGTGATTGCGCGCAGACGACTGATAGTTGATAGCAGAGTGAAGCTTGATGAGGCGCATTACCCATGGAGCATAGAACTTCACACCAAAGATATCGGAGCCAGATGCAGCCAATTGCCTGATGAAGAAGTCTTGAGCATTGAAGTTGATGTCATTGAAGATATAGAAAACCAATGTCTTCATTGCTCCTTCAAGCTTCACTCCGGGAGAATGTCTTTTGACCGGCTAGAGAGTTCGCCTGATAATATGATAAATAGTGCGGGGCAGATACTCTAGGTCTTCAACAAAGAACTTCGTAGGATAGTCAGCCTCTTGTGGCAGTGGCTTCATCATGCTCAGCATTTGGCTCATATTTGGCTCTAGCTTGTGGAAGATGCTTTCCAACGCATTCTGGTGTAGCTGACAACCTGGTCATAATGTTCGCCAGGAGTGGGCAGGGCAGTAAGCTCAATGATATCTTGGGCTTTAGCTTCATGGTGTACATCGCCTGTCATTCACTCAAGGATCCAAGTCTTCGGATCCCTGTTGTAGCCGCGAATGTGAAGGGTAGCGTAGAATTGTAGCAGAAGCTCTTCATTCCAATGTTCTTTGGTAGTCACAAACTATAGAAGGCCAGCATCTCTGAAGCAGTCAAGGGCTTCTTCTAGGCAGGGCAGGCCAGCCATGGCTTCGCTGTCTAGACGCATATGAGGGAAAATGTGCCCCTGATTGTATAAGATGCAGGAATAGTAGCTGCGCTGCTGATAGCTCCAGAATCGATCTGAGTAGATTCTTGGTCTTGTGTAGGGGTTCTTGGCACTGTCAAAGAATGTGTTGTGTGCCTTCAAGCCATTCAGATTAAACAATCCTGGTGAAGTTGCAGTACTTGGAAACCTTGGTAGCCTTGGCTTTGGCTTCTGGACCTGAGGCCTGTGCTCCACATGATAGTCAAATTGTGGACCGACAGCAGGTGGAGGAACCAGAATGGGCCAGCGGATGGTGGTAAGTTGTCCTTGATAGAATGCTTGCTCAAGGGTGTGTGGCCGTGGAGGCGGTACAGGAGCAGTGGCATTGACTTCTGGCTACAGATTGGCTTCAGGTGATGAAGCTATGTACCTAGGGTAGGGTCATGGACCTGTCCTAACTGCCCTACCCAAGGACATCTCTAGAAGAAATCACCTTTCAATCGACTCGGAGGTGTTCCACTCGACAGACTCGAAGACACTCGACCAAGAAGCAATCACTCGACCAAGATCCAACCACTCGACGGCCAGGAGACCTAAAGTCACTCCGCACGCTAACGGTCGGTCATTAAGTAGATTTTATGGTCATCATAGCACTTTATTAGTGGCGTTACCAGTAACGCCCGACCTTAATGTATTTGAAACCCTGCATAACTGAGGGCCGGAGGGGTCTGGCAAACTCTATATAAGCCACCCCCTCCTCAGTGTAAAGGGTTCGCACCCCTATAATTCATACACACATAATCCAGTCGACCGCCTCCGGGCTCCGAGACGTAGGGCTATTACTTCCTCCGAGAAGGGCCTGAACTCGTAAACCTCGTGTGCTTACAACTACTCCATAGCTAAGATCTTGCCTCTCCATACCTACCCCCCTACATTACTGTCAGACTTAGAACCACGACAGTTGGCGCCCATCGTGAGGCGGTGTCTTAGCGATTTGTTGGAGGAGTTGCAGTCTTTTCCGATCCAAATCATCATGGTTTCTGGCGGAGTTTTGGTGGAGGGCCACGAGATCCGTCTCGGCGCGCTCACGTTCATCGCCGACGACTCCGCTTGGCTCCAGGAGGCTCCGCTCGACGTCGACGCACTCCCTGTCCACAGGGCAACGCACTTTCGCGCGTGCGTCCGCGATGTCCTCTTGCGGCAACCGTCGACCCATTATCGGTCGGCCCCTGTGTTGCCCTCCCTCCCTGTTTCCCGCCGGCGCAGGCGCTCCGGTTGGTCGAGACTTCAGCGGTGGGTGAGACACGCGGTGGCACGCCAGTCGGCCACCCCTCAAGTCGCGGTGATCGAGCCCGACGAATCCCTCTACGGCCTGTTCGATCTGTCGATTGGCTCCGCAGAGACCGCATCCCAGTGCGACAACAGTGATCCGGCGGCAGAGGTTCTGATGGTCGATGGCCCGCCCAGTCCTCCCGGTTTTCCCCGCACCGACGGAGGCACAGGTGGAGGCGATCCGTCGCATCCCCATGAGGAATATCTCCCCGAGCCTCTCACGTCGCTGCAGAGAGAAGAACTTCGTCGCCGGAACATGGATGCACTAGACACTCCTATCATTGGAGAAACCCCCGAGGCTCGTGCCTTGGAGGACGCGCGCCTGGCAAACTTGGCTGAGCGCACTTGACTGGAGAACCTCCAGCGAGCACTTGACGAGCATGCGCGACAACGGGTTCCAGAATCCAGTCGACGTCAGCTCTTTCCGCCCCCGCAGGTATATCGAACTCCAATTCAGAATTTAGCAGCCACAACCCGGATAGCAGAGTCGATTCAGCCTTCCCAGTCAGAGGCTGGTAGAGGCTTGCTGCAGATCAGAGCGTTACTCTGGGCAGCAGGAGACCAGAATTCCGCTGTTTCTCAGTCGCGGAACAGGATTCATAGCAGATCCATTGCTGTAGACATAGTCCAGTCGGCTCATAGCACAAGATCGCCCCCGAGGCATGAGGAACGTGGGGACCGGCGTGATTGGTACGAAAACCGTGAGCAGTATGATCACCGATTCGATCGCGACGATCGACATCGAGTGCCCACCCTCCCTCGAGGAGTGGATCGTATGTGCCTCGACAGCAGGATGACAGGCGCCCTCGTAGTGTTGGGCGAAGGATTCCAGTCGACCCCAGGGAACCAAGCTTTGATGTGATATCCATTCTCGTTCAAGGTTTGGTCACCAGGAACAGAGCTCACCGAGAAGGTCACGACAGAGATGCACCTACCAGCAGCAGAGTACATGTTTCGGGGCCAGAGTGCTTTAGTAGAGCCATCAGGGCCGCTGTGATTCCTCCCAACTTCAGGTTGGCGACTCGAGTCAGTAAGTTCACTGGTGAGTCCAAGCCCGATACTTGGCTTGAAGACTACCGAGTGGCTGTCCAGATTGGCGGTGGCAATGATGAAGTGGCCATGAAGCACCAGCCTCTCATGTTGGAGGGCTCGGCCAGAGCGTGGCTGAATTAGTTAGCACTCAGCAGCATTTACACTTGGGAAGATCTCGCCCGAGTGTTTGTCACCACATTTGAAGGAACATGCAAGCGACCGGCAGGGCTAACGGAACTGCTGTCTTGCGTGCAGAAGCCGAATGAAACTTTGAGGGATTACATCCAGAGATGGATCATGTTACATCACATGGTAGAGAATGTGCCTGATCACCAAGCAGTTTGTGCCTTCAAAGAAGGCGTCAAGTACAGAGAACTAAATCTGAAATTCGGTCGAACCGGAGACATGTCTCTGAATCGGATGATGGATATTGCCACCAAGTACGCTAATGGTGAAGATGAGGACCGACTCCGGAGTGGCAAGCACAAGTCAGTCACCCAAGAAACCGGAGGAGGAAATTCCAATCGGAAACAGAAGCGGAAAGCCGAGCTAGCTGCTCCTGGGGAAGCCTTGGCTGTAACTCAAGGAAAGTTTAAGGGGAAACCCAAAGGGCCTTGGAACCCCAAGAAAGTTAAAGATCAAGACGGAAATGATGTGTTGGATTTGCCATGTCACATCCACACCAAGAAAGATGAAGAGGGTAAGCTCATTTACCCGAAACATACCACTCGACAGTGTCGGCTCTTGATCCAGCAGTTCCAGGGCAAACAGCCCAAAGATAAGGAAAAGGAGTCGGACAAAGTTGGGGACAAGGAAGACAGTGATGATGGATACCCCCAGGTCAATTCCACCTTGATGATTTTTGCTGATGTTGAAAGCAAAAGTCGACTGAAAGTTATCAACCGTGAGGTGAATATGGTTGCTCCGGCGAAACCCAGTTATCTGAAGTGGTCTCAGACTGCCATCACATTTGACCAGTCCGATCACCCAACGCACACTGCCACCCCTGGGAGGCAAGCTTTGGTAGTCGACCCGGTTGTTGAAGGCACTCGACTGACCAAAGTCTTGATGGATGGTGGCAGTGGTTTGAACATACTGTATGCTGAGACGTTGAAAGGGATGGGCATTCCGATGTCCAGACTCAGTACCAGCAACATGAGTTTCCATGGAGTCATTCATGGGACGAAGGCTGAGTCACTCGGCCAAATTGCTCTTGATGTGGTTTTCGGTGATTCCAAGAATTACCGCAAAGAAAAGTTGACGTTCGAAGTCGTGGATTTCCAGAGTGCTTATCACGCTATTTTGGGCAGGCCAGCTTACGCACGCTTCATGGCTCGACCATGTTATGTGTATCTCAAATTGAAGATGCCTGGTCCCAAAGGTGTGATAACTGTTATGGGCAATCGGAAGAAAGCAGAAGAGTGTTTTCAGAAAGGCTCAAAGATCGCTGATGCTCAGATGGCAGTGGTGGAGCTGTAGGAGTACCAAAAGATTGCAGACCAGAGTGATTTGTTGTGAGCCAAGAAGCCCGCTACAGAATCAGCTTTTCAGTCATCTGGTGAAACGAAGCTGGTTCACATTCACCCGACCGATCCCAGTGCTGCTCCGACTCATATCTCAACAACACTCGACTCCAAATAGGAAGAAGCACTCATCCAGTTCCTCCGTGAGAACTGGGACATCTTCGCATGGAAGCCTTCTGACATGCCGGGTGTTGCCAGGGGGCTGGCTGAGCACCGCCTACGAGTCGACTCAAAAGTGAAACCCATCAAAGAACATCTCCGATGGTCCGCCATCCAGAAGAGAAAGGCTATTGGTGAGGAGGTGGCTCGGCTCTTAGCAGCGGAGTTCATCCAAGAGATTTACCACTCCGAGTGGCTTGCCAATGTTGTCATGGTCCCCAAGAAGGACAAGTCACTTCGCATGTGCATTGACTTTAAACATATCAATCGGGCCTGCCCGAAAGATCATTTTCCTCTCCCCCGCATTGACCAGATAGTCGACTCGACTGCGGGATGTGAGAGACTGTCTTTTTTAGATGCCTATTCCGGGTACCATCAGATCCATCTGTATGGACCTGACGAGATCAAAACAGCTTTCATCACTCCATTCGGGTGCTTCTGTTATGTTACCATGCCATTCGGCCTCAAGAATGCCGGAGCCACATTCATGAGGATGATTCAGAAGTGTTTGCTCACTCAAATCAGTCAGAATGTGGAAGCATACATGGATGATATTGTGGTCAAGTCACGGAAGGGTTCCGACCTGCTGACTGACCTTGCTGAAACCTTTGCCAACCTCAGGAGGTACGATATCAAGCTTAATCCATCAAAGTGCACATTCAGAGTTCCTGGCGGAAAGTTACTCGGTTTTCTTGTTTCTGAACGGGGAATCGACGCCAATCCAGAAAAAGTCGGTACTATACTCCAGATGAAACGTCTTGTGCGAGTGCACGACGTCCAGAAGCTTACTGGTTGCTTGGCCGTCGATTCATCTCTCGTCTCGGTGAAAAGGCATTGCCTCTTTACCGATTGATGAAGAAGTCAGACAAGTTCGAGTGGACTCCTGAAGCTGATGCAGCATTTGTAGAGCTCAAAGCTCTGCTCTCCACCCAGCGGGTGCTTGCTGCTCCAATCAGCAAAGAGCCTTTGCTGCTTTACATCGCAGCCACGGGACAAGTCGTTAGTATGGTACTTATGGTCGAGCGGGAAGAAGAAGGAAAAGCCTTCAAAGTTCAGCGCCTAGTATATTATGTTTTTGAAGTTTTGACCCCGTCGAAGCAAAGATATCCTCATTATCAGAAGCTTGTATACGGGATTTATATGACCACAAAGAAGGTTGCTCACTACTTCTCTGATCATTCCATTACAGTCGTCAGCGACGCTCCATTGTCAGAGATCCTGCACAACAGAGATGCAACTGGTCGAGTGGCAAAATGGGCGACTGAACTCCTTCCTCTAGATATCAAGTTTGAGGCAAAGAAAGCTATCAAGTCCCAAGCAATAGCAGATTTCGTCGCCGAGTGGATTGAACAACAACTACCGACTCAGGTTCACTCGGAGTATTGGACCATGTTCTTCAACGATTCCAAAATGCTGAATGGTTCCGGTGCCGGGGTAGTATTAGTCTCCCCCTGAGGAGATAAGCTCAGATATGTTCTTCAAATCCACTTTGATTCCTCCAATAACGAAGCAGATTATGAAGCACTTTTATATGGGTTGCGCATGGCCATTTCACTCGGCGTCCGTCGCCTCATGGTCTATGGCGACTCAGATTTGGTGGTTAATCAAGTGATGAAGGAGTGGGATGTCAGAAGTCCAGCCATGACTGGTTATTGCAATGCAGTGAGAAAACTGGAGAAGAAATTCGAGGGGTTAGAACTTCATCACATACCCCGACTGAAAAATCAAGCAGCTCATGATTTGGCAAAAATAGGTTCAAAAAGAGACGCCATTCCCAGCAATGTGTTTTTGGAACACATCCACACACCATCAGTTCAGGAGGATCCCTTCACTGAAGAGGCCCCGCAGCCAAAAAGTGCCACAGATCCGATTGAAGTTGAAGTTCCAGCTGTGGTCGACCTAATCATGGAAGTTTTGGTCATCACTCCCGACTGGACGGTACCATACAACGCATACATCCTAAGGAAAGAACTCCCAGAGGACGAAGAAGAGGCTCGACAGATCGTCCGTTGATCCAAGGCCTTTACAGTCATAAAGGGACAGTTGTACAGAGAAAGCGCGACTGGAGTCAGTCAGAAGTGTATAACACCAGAAGAAGGTCAGATAATCCTTGATGATATCCACTCGAGGACCTGTGGTCACCATGCGTCCTCTCGGACCATTGTGGCTAAAGCATACCGAGCAGGATTCTATTGGCCAAGGGCGAATGAAATGGAGAAAGAGATAGTCGACAAATGTGAAGGATGTCAGTTTTACTCCAATATGTCACACAAACCCGCGTCGGCCCTAAAAACCATTCCACTCGTCTGGCCCTTCGCTGTTTGGGGACTGGACATGGTTGGACCTCTGAGAACGGGCAGGAGCGGCTTCACTCATGTGCTAGTAGCAGTCGACAAGTTCACCAAATGGATTGAAGCTAAGCCTATCAAGAATCTTGATGCTTGCACTGCTATCAGTTTCATCAGAGAGTTGATATTCAGATATGGAGTTCCGCACAACATCATCACTAACAACGGGTCAAACTTCGATTCTGACAAATTCAGAGCTTTTTGCGCCTCTCAAGGCACACAAGTCGACTACGCTTTAGTCGCTCACCCCCAGTCGAATGGACAAGCGGAAAGGGCAAACAACTTAATTCTCAAAGGACTGAAACCCCGACTGATGCATGATCTCAAGCATGCAACAGGTGCATGGGTCAACGAGCTTCCATCAGTCCTTTGGGGATTGAGGACAACCCCGAACCGATTGACTGGAAGAACCCCATTCTTTCTGGTCTACGGAGCCAAAGCAGTTTTGCCGAGTGACCTACTTCACAATGCACCCCGAGTGGAGCTCTACTCTGAAGATGAAGCAGAACAAGCCCGGCAGGACGCGGTCGACCTCCTAGAAGAAGAAAGAGAAATGGCCATGATCCGATCGACCATCTATCAGCAAGACTTGAGTCGATTCCATGCCAGAAATGTGAAGAGTCGAGCCTTCCAAGAAGGAGACTTGGTCCTCCGAGTGGATCAACAGAAACCACACAAACTCGCTCCTACTTGGGAAGGTCCCTTCATAGTCACTAGAGTCCTCCACAATGGAGCGTACCACCTCTATAATGTCGATTGCCAGATTGATGAGCCACGACCCTGGAATGCGGAGCTGCTCCGCCCCTTTTATACTTGGAATTCTCACTCGGATGATATGTAATAAGAAAAACTTCTGTAGTATATTTATCAAAGACAGGAGCATTATAATTATTCAAGTGATTGTCATTGTTTTTGTTTGCGTGAGAAATCCCCCAGTGGGTAGCTTAGCTGCGAATCCGTTTCGCCTAAGTTTGTAAAAATAATTTCCTACCGAGTGGCGAGCCAGCCTCCCACTCGGGGGCTTAGCTACGAACCCGCTTCGCCTAAGTGTTTGAAAATCCTACCGAGTGGTGAGCCAGCCTCCCACTCGGGGGCTTAGCTGCAGTCCAGTACTCGCCTAAGTGTTTAAAAATCCTACCGAGTGGTGAGCCAGCCTCCCACTCGGGGACTTAGCTGCAGTCCAGTACTCGCCTAAGTATTTGAAAATCCTACCGAGTGGAGAGCGACCCTCCCACTCGGGGGCTTAGCTGCAGTCCAGTACTCGCCTAAGTGTTTAAAAATCCTACCGAGTGGTGATCCAGCCTCCCACTCAGGGGCTTAGCTGCAGTCCAGTACTTGCCTAAGTATTTGAAAATCCTACCGAGTGGAGAGCGACCCTCCCACTCGGGGGCTTAGCTGCAGTCCAGTACTCACCTAGGTTCGAAAAATCCTACCGAGTGGAGAGCGACCCTCCCACTCGGGGGCTTAGCGACGAACCCGCTTCGCCTAAGTATTTAAAAATCCTACCGAGTGGTGAGCCAGCCTCCCACTCGGGGGCTTAGTTGCAATACAGTACTCGCTTAAGTATTTGAAAATCCTACCGAGTGGAGAGCGACCCTCCCACTCGGGGGCTTAGCTGCAGTCTAGTACTCGCCTAAGTTCGAAAAATCCTACCGAGTGGAGAGCGACCCTCCCACTCGGGGGCTTAGCTGCAGTCCAGTACTCGCCTAAGTTTGAAAAATCCTACCGAGTGGAGAGCGACCCTCCCACTCGGGGGCTTAGCTGCAGTCCAGTACTCGCCTAAGTTTGAAAAATCCTACCGA
>NC_057809.1:546136429-546161352 GCF_018294505.1 Triticum aestivum | reverse complement strand
TAGCTGCAGTCTAGTACTCGCCTAAGTTTGAAAAATCCTACTGAGTGGAGAACGACCCTCCCACTCGGGGGCTTAGCTGCAGTCCAGTACTCGCCTAAGTTTGAAAAATCCTACCGACTGGAGAGCGACCCTCCCACTCGGAGGCTTAGCTGCAGTCCAGTACTCGCCTAAGTACGAAACACATCCCAATCCGCAAGGACGATGAGATGCAGGTCGACTGCCGCCTTCTCCTTCGGAGCTTCGCCACAAATACAACATGCGCTCCGTCCCAATCCGCAAGGACGACGAGGTGCAGGTCGACTGCCGCCTTGTCATTCGGAGCTTCGCCACAAATACAACGTGCGCTCCATCCTGACCTGCAAGGACGACAAGGTGCAGGTCGACTGCTACCTTCTCCTTCGAAGTTGCGCCACAAATACAAAAATTGTCTCGAGTGAAGAACGAGTTCCACTCGACGGAGAATTCATGAAGATATTCAACGATAAACCAAGTTCAGATAAATCCTAAAGGTTCCAGACCGCAGATCTAAGTGCTCGGGCATTCAGCCCGAAAGAGTTTAACGGTTACAAAAACCACTCGGCATTCCGAGGCAAATTTAAGGTGGGGCATAAAAGTTTGTTCACTCTGCAGGAGGAGGACTGGCAGGCTCAACGAACTCGTCCAGGTTGACGCCGTCGGCGATCCGAGTGGCTGCAGCAATAAAAGTCTCCATAAAAGATCGGAAGTCATGCCTCTGGGTGTTGGAGACCTTGATTGCTGCCAGCTTATCTTGTCGCACCTCCTTGCAGTGGACACGAACCAAAGACAGAGCAACATCAGCACCACACCGGGCAGAAGATTTCTTCCACTCCTACACTCGACCAAGGATCTCGTTAAGTCGAGTCATCACAGACTCGAGATCATTCTGGAGCGTGGCCCCTGGCCAAAGTGCCGTGTCGATCCGTGACGTGGCGACCTTCCGTCGAGCCAAGTAGTCCACAACACCGTCGATGCGGGAGTAGATTCATGGCAGTTTCATCTTTCACGGGAGAGTTGATGGGGTCCAAACCTGGATCAATCTGCCCAGTCTCCTCCTCGAAGTTCTGGCAAAACTCTGCATTCACGATCCAAGGATAAGTCAATTTTCGTATGCTGAGTCGACAAAAAAAAATCAGTCGGAACAAAATGTATACCTTCAAGCTTGATGAACAACTTCTTGGCAAGGCTCCTCAGATAGCTCTCCAGATCGTCCCTCCTGCGAGCGATGCCTTCCATCTTCTCGTACAGGTTGAGATTGTCCTTCTTCAAGCGCGTGCACTCCTTGTTGGCTTCGTTCAGGACAGATTTCATCTTGGCGTTCTCTTCTTCCAATTGGCCGACTGAAGCCAGTTTCTGTTCAGCCAGAGCGGTTCTGTCGTCAGCTTTCTTTTGAGCAGCAGCCAAATCCTGATCCTTCTTCGCCAGAGCTTTGTTTAGTTTTTCTGCAAAGAAATGGTGCTTGATTCAGAAAGAGCAGAAGGGTACTCAAGCCTAAGACAAACCAGTCGACAAGCTCGTCTTACCATTGGCGTCGTCCTTGGACTTTTGCAGCTCTGTCTTGGCCAATTCCAAGTCAAGGTTTAGCTGGATCTGCTGTTTCTCCAAGTCAGCAAAGCGAGCTCCAAGATCACAAGATTTCTACAATCAGGGAGGGGAAGTTATTTTACAGTGAAAAGCGACAAAGAATCAAAATACAAAGACTACAGTCGACTGCCAGCAGTCCACCGTAGTCTCGGGGACTAAACCCAGTGGGTGCACTTTGCGTGCCCCCACCGGTTCAGTTTACACTCAACACGGACAGAACAGATCGAGCGAAAGAATCAAAATACAAAGACTACAGTCGACTGCCAGCAGTCCACCGTAGTCTTAGGGACTACACCCAGTGGGTGCACTCAGCGTGCCCCCACTAGTCCAAAAATTCAATCGACGCACCCACTGGCGTACAGATGCAAAGCTTTTCGAAAAGAGAGTCCAGATAGCATATCCTAACAGAACAAGTGGTGACCAGCTAACCTGAACATTGCTTTGGAGAGCCGAGCTGGCGTCATAAGCGGCCTGACTGGCGTCCTGCACCATCTTCACCTTCTCCATCATAATGCCCGCCTGGCGTATGGCTTCCTTGGCAGCATTCACTTCGTCCTCTGGGACATGATGGATCGCAAAAACTGAAGGTGGGTCGGCAGGAGCTTGAGCAGTCGATGAAGAAGGCAAGGCACTCCACAATGGTACGACGAAGGTAACAGAATCCCGATTGGCATCACCAGCGTCCTGAACGACTGGTTCCGCCATCGGCGTCGACTGTGGCACCTTGCTTGCAGGAGCTTTCCTATTTTTCCTTGTCAAAGGCCTCTCGGGCTCTTCATCATCATCATCGGGGAGGTCAATAATGTTAGGAGCTGTTCAAAGATCAATCGCCAAAATCACATCACCCAATGGTACACAGTGCAGTTGAGTCGACCAAATAAAGACAAAATGACAGAAATCATACCCAGATTGGAAGTGACTGCATCCTCCATTACCTCATCCTCATCTCTGTAAGCTGAGGTCCCGGAAGTAGCAGCGCTGCCAGTTCCAAAGTTCGTCTGGTTAAATCAAGAAAAAATAAACAGCATGGAGCGTCGAGTGAATACAAAGCGAGACACTCACGCATAAGTGACGGGGATGTCAATCTTAATCTTCGGCAACGCCTTCCGAGGCTTCTGCTCTGCAACTTTGAGATGCTTTGACAGTTTTTCAGTTGGGGTTGGTGAAGATGTCCGAGGATGCTTTGAAGACTGACCAGTTTGAGCAATCGCCTTTTCACGTGTCGGAGTAAATAACCATGGGTAGCCTAGCCGGCTTCCCCTGGCCCTTCTGAAAAAATGCCCGTCCGGCTCTCAAGAATCCAAGACATGGGGCTGCCTTCCCCTCGCTGGCTGTCACCCAGGCCGGCTTTCGGAAGGCGGCCCGACTTTAGCCCTCACGAAGAAAGCCATGGGAGGGCCGACTTCAAGAAGCCAGCCGCGAGGAGGCCGACTCCAAGAAGCCGGCTCCCATAAAGCGGTCGAGACCGTACCCTCAAAGTTTGCATCCACCTAGTGGCGATGAGACGGGGTGTGGCTACAGTAAAGCCTGCCACCCCCGAATCCCGGAGCACGCCTAGCACAGTGCGCCGTACGGAGTGGCCATGACCCGTCCGGCGCGGCACTGTTGCCATGTTGACCCTGATGTCACCCACGACGGGCCGCCAGCGCGGCCCACGGGTGGTGGCCCCCTTTGGGCAGAGAGACGCCCGAAGGCGGCCAGGCCTCCCCCAGTCGGCCCGAGACGGGGCCGGCTCCTCGCAGCCAGCTCGCTTCCCCCCTGGGAGAAGACGCCCCATTAAGGAGACAAGACGCGGTAAGGCTACAGTGATCGCCCGCCGGACGGCGGCATTGTAGCCACGCTTACCTCGACGAAGCCCTCGTCATCAGGTTGAGGCAACAGTAACCAGCCACCGACAAGACCCTTGGCAGTGGGGCCTGCCTGTTGCCAAGGAGTTGGCAGCCGGTGGGCCCCAGCAGTCGACGCAGAAGCCGGTGAGCGTAGTCACAGACGGCTGGGCCCCGCGCCCAGTCGGATTACCTTTGTACCCCCGGGGGGTAGGCCTATATAAACCCCCCGGGGCGCCCATGCAAAGGGTTCGACCCCCAGCTAGTTTTAGACACCACACAAGGAGAAGAAGCAAGCTAGCCATGCCCTTCTTCCTCCTCCCACAGAACAGCTCAAGGAGCGTTGTGTAGCTACTTGTCCATCTAGTGATCATGCGGAGACCCCGCAGAGCAGTAGTAGGGGTGTTATCTCCACGGAGAGCCCCGAAGCTGGGTAAGATTCGCCGGCGTGCATGTCTTCTCCTCATCCCGTTTCCAGGCACCGGTGATGTCTTACTGGCTCCCACAATGATAAGCCACCCGTTGGCATATGTCGCACCTACCACCCGACATTTGGCGCCCACCGTGGGGCCAGGTGCACCATCGTCCGGAGACCTGTTCTGGACGGGAACCCTCTTCCTCCCCAACGAGCGTAGCCAGCTCGGCATGCCCGATGGCGCTTGCCACGACGCGCTGCAGGGCGTCACCAGCATCTGCGCGGCAAGCAGCCTCGCCGATCTCCTCAACGAAACCCTCATCTCCGACGAGCTCGCCTCCGATGCGGGCACCGACCACCTCGCCAACCTCCTCGGCCAGCTCCGTGTCTCCAGCGAGCCCGCTGTGGATCTGGAGTCAGTTGGCTCCACCGACCCGACGCCTGCCGAGTCCGACACGGCCTCCTTCGACACCTTCCCCACCAACGTTGCGATCTACAACGACCCGCTTCCTTGGACCGACGGCCGCGATACTGTCACCACCGAAGTGATGGTCGTCCGCCACGGTGGCCCGGCCGACGAGAGCGCCCACGACGCCCCGCACGCGGCGGCCCACGATTTGTCCACCCCCTCCCGGCTGATGCCGACGACGAAGCACTGGAGGTGCGCCGCCTCGCCGTCCTTGCAAAGGGCCGGAGGCTGGCTTCCGTGAGACGCCTCACTAAGGCCTACCAGCGCGAAGCTGACCGCGCCGCCTTCGGCATGCCGGCCCCGGGCGGGCCAAGCCGGGCCGGCATTGTCAAGCAACGCGGCGCTGTCATCGCCGACATGCTGGGAGTCGACCACCTGGTCTAGGCCTCTCCGCTCGAGAACTTGCGTGCCGCCCAGGCGGCCGTGGATGAGTTGGACGGCTTGGAGGCCGAAGAACTCCCCCACATGACCCGGCGCATCCAGCAACTGATTGACACGGCCGCACGGCGACATGAAGCCGACGCCCGCGCGGGAAGCCCTCCCCCGCGCCGAGATCATGGCGCGACGTCCCGGACACTGTCTACGAGCAACGCCCGTGCGCGGCGCGAGAAAGAGCCGGCGGCCGGACCCGAATCTCCATCGAGCGGGACGCGGACGGCAATCCCCAAGCGATGGAATGGCGGGGCAACCCGCCTCCGCCTCCACCCCGTGGAGAGAGATATCCCACCCCGCCGCCAGTGGCGCACCCGACTCTCAGCGGCCGACTAGGTCGCCGCGAAGGAGTCGGCGAGAACGACGCCCGCCATCGGATCGACCGCCTGGCGCGATCCCTGGCGCTGGAAGAAGAAGACGATGTCGGCCCGCTTTGTTTTGGCCCCCGCATCCGCGACGAGCCTTTCCCCAAAGGGTTCTCGCTCCCAAGAGACACGCCCAAGTACAACGGCTCCGTGAAGCCGGAAGATTAGTTGATCGACTACTCCACGGCGGTCAGCATAGCCAACGGCAACCGGCGCGTTGCCGTGAAGTACGTGCCCCTCATGCTGCAAGGCACGGCGCGGACCTGGCTCAACAGCCTCAAGCTTCTCAGCATCAACAGCTGGCTAGATTTCACCGAAGCTTTCATCCGCAACTTCACCAGCACCTACAAGTGGGCCCCCAAGCCCAGGCAGCTCTCCCTATGCGTACAGGGCCCAGCCGAGTCCACTCGCGACTACCTCACGCGTTGGGCTGAGCTCCGCAATTCTTGCGAGGGGGTGCACGAGGTGCAAGCCATCAAATACTTCACTGCCGGGTGCCGAGAAGGTACCCTCCTCAAGCACAAGCTCCTCTGCGACGAGCCGACTACCCTCGACGAGCTTCTGGACATAGCAGACAAATACGCCACCGCCGAGTCTTCGATGAAGACCGAGCTGCGGTTAGACGCGTCCGGGAAAGTACTCAACCCAGCGCCCAAGACGCCGGCAGGGCATTCCGGCCGACGCCCACACCCGAATGACCACAAGCGCAAGGGCCCTGCGCCACCTCCCGCTAGTCGGCAGGTGGCCATGGTCGAAGACGCGCTGCCTGAAGGGCGACCCGCGCCCAAGAAGCCCAAGGGCGGCCGGCCGGCTTGGCAGCCGGCTTTCTCCTACGAGCAAACTCTCGACGCCCCGTGAAAATTCCATAGCGGCGCGAAGCCGTCCAACCACACAACCTGGAAGTGCCATTGCCTCACCCGAATCTCTAAAGGCGAGGGGCTCGCGCCGCCTCCGGCTCCGCCGCCTCCGGCCGCTCAGCCCGCAGTCGGAGCCGTGCACGACGAGTTCCCCGACGAGCAAGCAACTTACATCATCTTTACAAGCCAGCTCGAAGACCGGCGCGGCAAATGCCGAGAGCACCAAGAAGTTAGCGTGGTCGCTGCCAACCCCGCCGGACACATGCATTGGTCAGAAAAACCCATCAGCTGGAGCCGGGCCGACCATCCAGAGGTGATGCCGTCTCCCGGCTCCTATGCGTTGGTCCTGGAAGCCACCCTCGCGACGGACAGACGCGCTGCCGGCTTCTCCCGCGTGCTGATAGACGGCGGGAGCAGCATCAACATCCTGTACCGTGACACCCTGGAGAAGCTAAATGTCAAGACGAAGCAGCTCATGCCTACTCGGACAGTGTTCCATGGCATCGTACCCGGCTTGTCCTGCGCCCCCATTAGCAAGATCAAGATTGATGTACTCTTTGGGGACAAAGAGCATTTCCGCCGGGAAGCAATCTGGTTTGAAGTGGTGGACCTGGAGAGCCCCTACCATGCGTTGCTTGGCCGACCCGCCTTGGCCAGGTTCATGGAAGTTCCCCACTATGCCTACCTCAAGATGAAGATACCAAGTTCCAAGGGCGTCATCACTGTAGCCGGCGATTACAAGAAGTCTTCCGAGTGTGCTGCCGCCAGCAGCCGGCTGGCCGAGTCCCTTGTGATTGCCGAAGAGAAGAAGATGTTGGACCGGGTCGTGGCCATGGCCAGCAAGCAGCCGAACTAGTCCCCCGACCCCAAGGAGTATGATGCCCTAGGATCTTTCCTGCCGGCTAAAGAAACCAAGAAGATACCCCTTGACCCCGGGCACCCCGAGAGGTTTGCCGTCATCGGGGCAAGCCTGAACAGCAAATAGGAAGGCGAGCTCGCCGATTTCCTCCGTGAGAATCGGGACATCTTTGCATGGTCCCCCAAGGACATGCCGGGTGTTCTGAAGGAATTCGCCGAGAACAAACTACACGTCCAAAAAGACGCAAAACCAGTCAAGCAGCCCCTCCGCTGACTATCAGAGGAAAAGAGAAGGATTGTAGGGGAGGAGATAGCCCGGCTTCTGGCAGCCGGCTTCATTATGGAAGTCTTCTTTCCAGAGTGGCTTGCCAATCCGGTCCTCGTGTTAAAGAAGAACAACAAGTGGCGCATGTGTATAGACTACACAAGCCTCAACAAGGCCTGCCCTAAAGATCCCTTTGCCCTGCCAAGGATTGACCAAGTGATAGACTCCACGGCCGGATGCGAGCTGTTGAGTTTCTTGGATGCTTACTCAGGATATCACCAGATAAAGCTAGATCCGGATGACCGCCTGAAGACCGCCTTCATCACGCCATTTGGAGCCTTCTGCTACCTAACTATGACATTCGGCTTAAGAAAAGCCAGTGCCACTTTTCAGTGTTGCATGCAGAAGTGCCTCCTCAAGCAACTCGGGAGAAACGCTCACGTCTACGTGGACGACATTGTGGTGAAGACGAAGAAGCGTGGCACCTTGCTGGAAGACCTCAAAGAAATGTTTGAGAACCTATGCCGGTTCCAAATCAAGCTCAACCCCGAGAAATGCGTGTTCGGAGTGCCAGCCGGCCAGCTCCTAGGCTTCCCAGTCTCCGAACGCGGCATCGAATGCAACCCGGTGAAGATCAAGGCCATCGAGAGAATGGCGATCCCCACCAAGCTTCGAGACATCCAAAAGTTCACCGGATGCTTGGCCTCCTTGGACCGCTTCATCAGCTGGCTCGGAGAGAAAGCTCTCCCCCTCTACCGCCTCATGAAGAAGAGCACTCACTTCGAGTGGAACGACCAGGCCGACCAAGCTTTTCACGAGCTGAAGAAGATGCTGGCCACGCCGCCCGTCCTAGCGACGCCGACTGAGAAAGAGCCCATGCTCCTTTACATCGCCACAACTAGCCGGCTGGTCAGCACCGTCATCGTAGTCCAACACCCAGAAGAAGGCCGAGCCCAGCCAGTCCAGAGGCCGGTGTATTATTTGAGCGAGGTGCTGTCCGCTTCAAAGCAGAACTACCCGCACTACCAGAAGATGTGTTACAGCATGTACTTCACCGCCAAGAAGCTGAAGCCCTACTTTCAAGAGCATCCCATCACGGTCGTATGCACCGCCCCGCTGGCCGAGATCATAGGCAGCCGGGACGCATCCGGCCGGGTGGCGAAATGGGCCATCGAGCTGGCCCCTTACACAATCTTCTACTAGCCCCGCACCGCCATCAAGTCCCAAGCACTGGCCGACTTCCTTGTCGACTGGGCCGAGACCCAGTACCTGCCGCCGGCTCCCGACTCCACCCATTGGCGCATGCACTTTTGACGGGTCCAAGATGCGCACCGGCTTGGGAGCCGACGTCGTCCTTACCTCTCCCAAAGGCGACAAGCTCAGATACACGCTGCAGATTCACTTTGCCGCCTCCAACAATGTAGCCGAGTACGAGGCACTCATACACGGGCTCCGGCTTGCCAAGGAACTTGGCATCCGCCGGATCCTATGTTATGGTGACTCAGACCTGGTGGTTCAGCAATCATCCGGCGACTGGGATGCCAAGGACGCAAATATGGCAAGCTACCGCTTCCTGGTTCAACAACTCAGCGGAAACTTTGAAGGATGCGAGTTCCTCCACGTACCGCGAGCTGACAACGAGCCAGCCGATGCCCTGGCTCGAATAGGCTCTACTCGGCAAGCAATACCAACCGGCGTCGCTCTACAACGCCTCCTCAAGCCGTCCATCAAGCCTTCCATCTTCGTACCGCCTGACCCCGACGCGGCCGGGTCCGGCTCGAAGAACCTAGCAGGCGACCCCGGGACTTCAGTAGTCGGCCCGGGGACTTCGGCAACCGGCTCGGGGACTGCCACACCCGGCTCGGGGACTGCAGTAGCCAACCTGGGGACTGCACCAACACAACAGCCGGCGGCCGACTCCAACATTTCACCACCCAGCCCGCCCAACCTGGTGGCAGTAGCCACATTGGCAGTGCGAGAAGTTGCGGCTCCGTCATGGGCTCAGTCCATCCTCAACTTCCTAGTAAACCAAGATCTGCCGGCTGACGAAACAGAGGCAAGACAAGTCCAACGTCGAGCCGGAGCATACACAATCGTCAACAGAGAACTCGTCAAGTGCAGTGTCACTGGAGTCCTCCAACGGTGCGTCGAGCAAGAGAAGGGCATTGCAATCCTCAGAGACATTCACCAAGGAGAATGCGGCCACCATGTGGCTTCAAGATCACTCGTTGCCAAAGCTTCCCGCCATGGTTTCTTCTGGCCGACTGCTTTGGATGACGCCAAAGAATTAGTTAAAAATTGCAAAGGGTGCCAACTCTTCAGCTCCAAGCAACACATGCCGGCTTCGGCACTCAAGACCATTCCCCTCACCTGGCCCTTCGCCATTTGGGGACTGGACATGGTGGGCCCATTCAAGACGGCGCGCGGCGGCATGACGCATTTGCTCGTCGCCGTGGACAAATTCACCAAGTGGATTGAGGCAAAGCCGATCAAGAAGCTGAATGGGACGACTGCTGTGACATTCATCGCAGACATAACAACTAGGTACAGTGTGCCACATAGCATCATCACCGACAATGGCGCGAATTTTGCCAAAGGAGCCTAGGCACGTTTCTGTGCAGCCCAAGGTATCCGGCTGGACTTAGCGTCCGTCGCCCACCCGCAGTCAAACGTCCAGGTCGAGCGAGCCAACGGCCTCATCCTCTCCGGCATCAAGCCCCGACTAGTCGTACCACTGGAGCGTTCAGCCGGCTGTTGGCTCGATGAGCTGCCGGCTGTCCTCTGGAGTCTACGCACTACCCCAAACAAGTCAACCGGCTTCACTCCTTTCTTCCTCGTGTACGGTGCCGAGGCGGTCATCCCAACCGACATCGAGTTCGACTCGCCTCGGGTAACCATGCACACAGAGGCGGAGGCCAAGGAAGCACGAGAAGACGGCGTCGACCTGCTGGAAGAAGGCCGGCTGTTAGCCCTCAGCCGGTCTGCCATCTACCAGCAGGGTTTGCGCCGCTACCACAGTCGGAAGGTCAGGCCAAGGTCTTTCCAAGAGGGCGTTCTTGTGCTCCGGCTGATCCAGCGAACAGCCGGCCAGCACAAGCTCTCGGCCCCTTGGGAGGGCCCCTTCGTCATCAGCAGAGCTCTAGGCAACGACTCCTACTACCTAATCGACGCGCAAAAGCTAAAGGCACGAAAGAGAGACGACTCCGGCAAGGAGTCGGAACGACCATGGAACGCCAACCTCCTTCGAAGATTTTACAGTTGAAATGCAGTATGTATCACGCTAACTTTTGTACTAAGTACGAGATAATAGGCCCCCCGAGGAGAGCTCGGGGACTGCCATCTTTTATCTATGAATGAAAAGTATCATGCTTATGACCTTGTCAGTTCATTTACTTGTTCCGTCCGGCACCGGGTTCGACTAGTCGGCCCGGGGACTGGCCGACTGGAGTTATATTAGAAGTCCTACCCACGGTCAGACAAGTAGTGTGACGACACCCAGGCTTAGCTCTTGCCAAAGTCGCAGTTCGAAGAAGCGGCTGTCCGGCTGGCAAGAGTCAAAAGCAGGAAAGGATGCCCACATGAAAAATGGCCAGGGACCAACAGACTAATATAACGAAAGCCGGTTTGCCGCCTACCACCGACTGACTACCAGAGTAGCCGGCCGGCCGGTTTCCATTCACTTCATTTCAATCCAAGAAAGCTCGAGTACTTGCCTCCCCAAAGGGTGAAGAAGGCAAAGGAAAAAAGCCTAAGGATAAAAAGCATACGCAATTGGAAACCAAACATGCACATAATAATATTTACATAAAAGACCTCCAAGAGGCCAGCATTCAACATAGTTTGGATACACCCCCAGTGGGTGGAATTGCGAAAGCTTAATAAAGATTGTTCAAAAGGCAACAAGCAGGAAAAATAAGGATGGCAGGTCAAGTTGGCGGAGCGACCGACGAGCCGGGCTGGTCGGCGGAGACAGTTGGGCCGGCTGAAGGAGTGGCCGGCTGGCGAACCTCGGCTTGATCACCGCCTCCCGCAGAGGGCGCGCTTCCACGCGCCTCGTTGCTGGAGGCACGGTCAGCCTAAGGTCGGCCGGTTGTTCCACCAGCCAGCTCGACATCTTCACCGTCCTCTTCTCCGTCATCCTCGCCCTCGTCGCTGGAGGCGATCTCCTCTGCCGAGTCCTCGCCCATCGCCGGGTTCAGCCCGAACCACTCCTTCGGCTGGGCAACGCCGTCATCATTGATTTCAGGTGCAAAAACACTGATGTCGGTGAACTCGGCGATTGTCAGAGCACGCTGGGCGATAGCCGGCCGCACTTCCTCCAGCTCCGCGTCGGCCTCCAGCCGCCAAGTGCGCAGCTGGTCCAGGTTCAGCCCTGGGTACCAAGCTCGAACGAACTCCAACGCCCGTCCGGCTCCAAGGCGGGCCGCCGACGCCTTCCAAGCTTCAAAGCGACCGACTGCGACCTCCAGCCAGTCGGCAGTCCGGCTTGGGGTGCAGGGGATCATCTCGCCGGGCCAGAGGGCGGCCAACACCTGCGCCCCGGCACGTTGGAGCCGGCGAAGCATCCGATGAGCCGGCTGCAGCCGTGCTTGGATAGCCAAGAGCTGCTCCTCAAGCGTCCGATTCGCGTCCGGCGCGATGTTGACCCCTGCCTGACGGCTCCCCTCGCGATGAGCCTCGATGGTTTGGGCGGCGAAGGCGGAGTAGCCGGGAAAGTAGTCTGCACAAGAAAATAGGCAGCAGCACAAGTCAGGCCAAAAACCAGGCGGCAAGGGGCAGGAGAGGAGCGAGGAAGGCGGCTTACCGTCGATCAAGTCCTCGATGCGGCCGAAGCCTTCATCCAGCGCTCGCCGGGTCTCAGCCCTGCTCGCCGCCTCGGTCTCAAACTCTGCCTTCAGGGCGGCCTCGCTATCCTGCGCTTCCTGCAGGGCTGCCTTGTGGCTCTCCTCCTGGTCAGCCAGCTTCTTGGCCAGGCGGTCACGCTCCTGGACCAAGGCAACATACTCAGCATCCTTGGTACGAAGGGCGGCCTGCGCTTCGCCGAGCTCCCTCCTCAAGTTGGCATTGGCCCCTGAAAGCATGAAAGAAAAAACCAATAAGGAAAAAGTCGTCAAGGAAGATCCGACCCGACTGCTCAGCAGTCGGCCCGAATCTCGGGGTCTACACCCAGTGGGCGCGCTGACGCGCCCCCACAGGAGACAGACAAGATCAAGCACTTACTTCGGCTGTCGGCCAGGTCGTCGGTCTTCCGACCCAACTCCTGAGCCTGGGAGTTGAAGGCGGCAGCACGGGAGTTATGATATTCCTGGAAGTTTAGACAGGAAGCAAAAATAAGGTAGTCGTCAAGAAAGATCCGACCCGACTGCTCATCAGTCGGCCCGAATCTTAGGGACTACACCCAGTGGGTGCGCTGACGTGCCCCCATGGAAGAAATCAAGAGACCAAAGCGGCCAAGAATGAAAGACTCACCCGGATGGCGGCCCGCATCGACAGAAACTCTTGGGTGTACTGCTGCAGCAGGGCGGCCTGAGCTTGAAGCCGGCTCCGGACCTCTTGAGCCGCCACATTCAGCTCGCCGGTCCCCCCGCTGGGAGTCCACTCGGACGTGGCGGTGCTGGCCACCTCCAGAGCCTCCGCCGACTGGCCGGCGCCCGCAGCTCGGCGCGACTCCGGCGGAGCGGCGCCTCCCCCTGCGTGCCGACACGTCACCGGCTGCACCTCGAAGCCGGCTCCGTCCTCCGGCTCACCCCCGGCCGCCTCCTCTGGCGCCGCTGACGATTGGCCGCCTTTGCCCGCTCCGGTTGGCGCTGCTGGCGGCGCTCTCCCCGTGAAGGCCATGAGGTCCTCCCTCCTCTCCATCAGCGGCGGGTCTTGGACGATTTCCTCTGCCAGGGGCAATGGGGTGTCAGGGGCCACGGCGCGGAGGGGAATAGCGAGCAGCAAAGGCTGGTTACGCAAACCCTCCGCCTCCGTTTCCTCAGTCGCCGCCTCCGCCTGGGCCTTGGCTGCCACGTCGGCCTGCTCCCTCGCCGCCTGGGCGGTCGCTTTTTCCGCCGCCTCACGCTCCTCCCGCGCCTCACGGGCGTTCTGCTCCGTGGCCTCCCTGAGGTCGGTGCGGGGGTCCATGCGGCGGGAGCCCGAAGACCCTCCAGTCGGCCCAACTACGGAGCCGCCCGGACCCCGCTCAAGGGAAAGCGGCGCCCTGTCCAGCGAGCGGGAAAAGGTTAGGAAGAATGTTCAAACAGGAGAGAACGATGAAGAGCATGCGACCAGGCAATCGACAACTTACGCTGAGACCGCCTGAGGCTGCTTCACCGCCTTGCGGAAGCGGGCCGCTTTCGCGGCCGCCTCATCTCGTTTGGTCGCCGCGGTGAAGGCTTTGGACTTCTTCGGCCGACTGCCGAAGAGGGTTGACGCGGCCCGACGCTTCTGTGCGCCGCCGCTGGCAGCCGGCGCGGTGGACAAGCCCGCGCCCTGATGGTTGGCCGCCGGCTGGCGACGCGGGGCGACTTCGGCTTCGGCATCATCCGGCCAGTCCTCGAAGCTGGCGGTAAGCCATGTGCCTCCGGGCTCGGCGTTGTCCCCCACGACGGCGTCTTCCATGGCGGACGCCCCCAAGTCCGGGTCGTCGACGTCGTCCACCGTGCGGTCGGGGACGTACTCGCGTTCTATCCCTGCTGCCCCGGTCATCGGCGGAAGAAGGGGGTTCTGCTAAGAAGAACCGACCGATCAGAAGCCGGCCATCATAAAGTCGGCTACCAACAAAAAGAAGAAAGAGAGGAAAGCTTACCACGGGTGGAGGGTTGGCGCGAGAATACGGCGCCTTGCCGTATCGCCAGTCCTCGGCGAGCTTGCAATTGGAGATATGATTTACCATGTACGACACCTCCGCATGAGGCGTCTCCCTGGTGCTCAGCCGGCTTGGGTCGAAGCGGCCGCTCATCTGACACATCATGTGGGGCCAACTTTGGAGAGGAAGTATCCGGCACTCCACGAAGGCGGCCACCAAGTCGGCCCCGCTCAGGCCTTCCGACTGGATCATCACCCGAAGCCGGGAGACGGCAGCATTCCCGGCCTGAGACATTGACCTGGACCGGAAACTCCATGAGGGCTGCCTCCCAGCCGGCGGGCCGGCTACATAAGCCGGCAGGTTGACGTGGTCTCCTTGCTGGGCGATGTTCTTCACGTAGAAGTACGACTTCTGCCGGATCTTCACCGACTGGATCAGGGGGATGGATGAGAACGGATTGTTCTCGCCCGACCTCCTCATGGCGATGAAGGCCCCGCAGGGGGCGGGCACGCCTGCTACGACAGTGCCGAGTTAGCTCTGGAAGAATTCCCCCCAGAGCTCCAGCGCGGGGAGCAGCCCCAAGAAACCTTCACAGAGAGAGACGAAGGCCGACAGCAGCATCACCGTGTTGGGCGTGAGGTGATGCGACTGAAGATTGTAGAACTCGAGGAAGGAGCGCAGGAACCCGCTCGCCGAAAGGCCGAAGCCGCGCAGGAAGTGCGAGCGGAAGACGACCCGCTCGCCCTCCTCCGGTGCCGGCGAGATCTCCGTCTCTGGCGCTAGGCGGACCCGCACGAGGTTGGCATCGGGCAGGCGCCGAGTCTGGCGGAGGAACTCAACATGGTCCTCATGGACGTTTGAGCCATCCCACGAGCTCGACAGCGCCATGGGAGCAAGACGATGTGGCGGCGTGGCGGCGCTGAGACGGGAGGCTGCGGCGGCAACGAGAGGAAGAAAGGAGGACGAGTAGGGGCGGAGCAAGAGAGAGCATGCGAACCTCTGTCTCTCCCCCTCCTCCCCCTACTTATAGGCTCGCGTGGCGGAGCCGAGGAGGCACGGCGTGGGGAAACGTGGGGATCGATCGTGCCCACTCCCCCGCGTCCCGCATTTATTGCACCCTAACGGCGAAATAAAATCGCCACAGGAAGGCGAGCGGTCCACCTGGGCCGCAGAAGATCAGCATTCGGGCCGAGGCCTAGGAGTGGCGGGCCCGGGCCTGCGGCGGCGTCCCGTCGCGCGCGTGCGCTGGCAGGATCTCGCTGCCACGTGGCCCGCCTGCAAGACGCAGGGCTCCCCGAAATCAGCATACACCAGCAAAGCCGGCTCTTCAGGGTAGGAAGCTGACCAAGCTTCTCGTCCCTTTGTCCGCCTCGAAGCTCGATCAGCTTCGGGGACTACTGTCGGAGTAAATAGCCATGGGTAGCCTAGCCGGCTTCCCCTGGCCCTTATGAAAAAATTACGAGCCTGTCCGGCTCTCAAGAATCCAAGACATGGGGCCGCCTTCCCCTTGCTGGCTGTCACCCAGGCCGGCTTTCGGAAGGCGGCCCGACTTTAGCCCTCATGAAGAAAGCCATGGGAGGGCCGACTTTGAGAAGCCGGCCGCGAGGAGGCCGACTCCAAGAAGCCGGCTCCCATAAAGCGGTCGAGACCGTACCCTCAAAATTTGCATCCACCTAGCGGCAATGAGACGGGGCATGGATACAGCAGAGCCTGCCACCCCCGAATCCCGGGGCACGCCTGGCACAGTGCACCGTACGGAGTGGCCATGACCCGTCCGGCACGGCACTGTTGCCATGTTGACCCTGATGTCACCCATGACGGGCCACCAGCGCGGCCCACGAGAGGTGGGCCGCTTTAGGCAGAGAGACACCCGAAGGCGGCCACACCTCCCCCAGTCGGCCCAAGGGAGAGCCGGCTCCCCGCAGCCGGCTTGCCGCCTCCCTCGAAGGAGACGCCCCATTAAGGAGACAAGACGCGGTGAGGCTACAACGATCACCCGCCGGGCGGTGGCACTATAGCCACGCCTACCACGACGAAGCCCACGTCACCAAGATAGAACAACAGTAACCAGCCGCCGACCAGGCCCTGGACAGTGGGGCCTGCCTGTCGACCAAGGGGCCGGCAGCCGGCGGGACCCACCAGTCGGCGGGCCCGACAGCCAGCGCAGAAGCCGGCGAGCGCAGTCACAGACGGCTGGGCCCCGCGCCCAATCGGATTACCATTGTACCCCCGAGGGGTAGGCCTATATAAACCCCCCGGGGCACCCATGCAAAGGGTTCGACCCCCAGCTAGTTTTAGACACCACACAACGAGAAGAAGCAAGCTAGCCGTGCCCTTCTTCCTCCTCCCACCGAACAGCTCAAGGAGCGTTGTGTAGCTACTTGTCCATCTAGTGATCATGCGGAGACCCCGCAGAGCAGCAGTAGGGGTGTTATCTCCACAGAGAGCCCCGAAGCTGGGTAAGATTCTCCGGCGTGCATGTCTTCGCCTCATCCCATTTCCAGGCACCGGCGACGTCTTACTGGCTCCCACAATGATAAGTCACCCGTTGGCATATGTCGCACCTACCACCCGACACTGGGTAAATGGCTTCGACAGACAGATCAACCTCTAGCAAGAATATAAGGTGATTGCGCGCAGATGGCTGATAGTTGATAGCAGAGTGAAGCTTGATGAGGCGCATTACCCATGGAGCATAGAACTTCACACCAAAGATATCAGAGCCAGATGCAGCCAATTGCCTGATGAAGAAGTCTTGAGCATTGAAGCTGATGTCATTGAAGATATAGAAAACCAATGTCTTCATTGCTCCTTCAAGGTTCACTGCAGGAGAATGTCCTTTGACCGGCTAGAGAGTTCGCCTGATAATATGATAAATAGTGCCGGGCAGATACTCTAGGTCTTCAACAAAGAACTTCGTAGGATAGTCAGCCTCTTGTGGCAGTGGCTTCATCATGCTCAGCATTTGGCTCATATTTGGCTCTAGCTTCTGGAAGATGCTTTCCAACGCATTCTGGTGTAGCTGACAACCTGGTCATAATGTTCGCCAGGAGTGGGCAGGGCAGTAAGCTCAATGATGTCTTGGGCTTTAGCTTCATGGTGTACATCGCCTGTCATTCACTCAAGGATCCAAGTCTTCGGATCCCTGTTGTAGCCGCGAATGTGAAGGGTAGCGTAGAATTGTAGCAGAAGCTCTTCATTCCAATGTTCTTTGGTAGTCACAAACTATAGAAGGCCAACATCTCTGAAGCAGTCAAGGGCTTCTTCTAGGCAGGGCAGGCCAGCCATGGCTTCGCTGTCTAGACGCATATGAGGGAAAATGTGCCCCTAATTGTATAAGATGCAGGAATAGTAGCTGCGCTGCTGATAGCTCCAGAATCGATCTAAGTAGATTCTTGGTCTTGTGTAGGGGTTCTTGGCACTGTCAAAGAATGTGTTGTGTGCCTTCAAGCCATTCAGATTAAACAATCCTGGTGAAGTTGCAGTACTTGGAAACCTTGGTAGCCTTGGCTTTGGCTTCTGGACCTGAGGCCTGTGCTCTACATGATAGTCAAATTGTGGACCGATAGCAGGTGGAGGAACCAGAATGGGCCAGCGGATGGTGGTAAGTTGTCCTTGATAGAATGCTTGCTCAAGGGTGTGTGGCCGTGGAGGCGGTACAGGAGCAGTGGCATTGACTTCTGGCTACAGATTGGCTTCAGGTGATGAAGCTATGTACCTAGGGTAGGGTCATGGACCTGTCCTAACTGCCCTACCCAAGGATATCTCTAGAAGAAATCACCTTTCAATCGACTCGGAGGTGTTCCACTCGACAGACTCGAAGACACTCGACCAAGAAGCAATCACTCGACCAAGATCCAACCACTCGACGGCCAGGAGACCTAAAGTCACTCCGCACGCTAATGATCGGTCATTAAGTAGATTTTATGGTCATCATAGCACTTTATTAGTGGCGTTACCAGTAATGCCCGACCTTAATGTATTTGAAACCCTGCATAACTGAGGGCCGGAGGGGTCTGGTGAACTCTATATAAGCCACCCCCTCCTCAGTGTAAAGGGTTCGCACCCCTATAATTCATACACACATAATCCAGTCGACCGCTTCCGGGCTCCGAGACGTAGGGCTATTACTTCCTTCGAGAAGGGCCTGAACTCGTAAACCTCGTGTGCTTACAACTACTCCATAGCTAAGATCTTGCCTCTCCATACCTACCCCCCTACATTACTGTCAGACTTAGAACCACGACAGTTGGCGCCCATCGTGGGGCGGTGTCTTAGCGATTTGTTGGAGGAGTTGCGGTCTTTTCCGATCCAAATCATCATGGTTTCTGGCGGAGTTTTGGTGGAGGGCCACGAGATCCGTCTCGGCGCGCTCACGTTCATCGCCGACGACTCCGCTTGGCTCCAGGAGGCTCCGCTCGACGTCGAGGCACTCCCTGTCCGTAGGGCAACGTACTTTCGCGCGTGCGTCCACAGTGTCCTCTTGCGGCAACCGTCGACCCATTGTTGGCCCCTGTGTTGCCCTCCCTCCCTGTTTCCCGCCGGCGCAGGCGCTCCGGTCGGTCGAGACTTCAGCGGTGGGTGAGACACGCGGTGGCACGCCAGTCGGCCACCCCTCAAGTCGCGGTGATCGAGGCCGACGAATCCCTCTATGGCCTGTTTGATCTGTCGACTGGCTCCGCAGAGACCGCATCCGAGTGCGACAGCAGTGATCCGGCGGCGGAGGTTCTGATGGTCGATGGACTGCCCAGTCCTCCTGGTTTTCCCCGCACCTACGGAGGCGCAGGTGGAGGCGATCCGTTGCATCCCCATGAGGAATATCTCCTCGAGCCTCTCACGTCGCTGCAGAGAGAAGAACTTCGTCGCCGGAACATGGATGCACTGGACACTCCTATCGTTGGAGAAACCCCCGAGGCCCATGCCTTGGAGGACGCGCGCCTGGCAAACTTGGCTGAGCGCACTTGACTGGAGAACCTCCAGCGAGCACTTGACGAGCGTGCGCGACAATGGGTTCCAGAATCCAGTCGACGTCAGCTCTTTCCGCCCCCGCAGGTATATCGAACTCCGATTCAGAATTTAGCAGCCACAGCCCGTATAGCAGAGTCGATTCAGCCTTCCCAGTCAGAGGCTGGCAGAGGCTTGCTGCAGATCAGAGCGTTACTCCGGGCAGCAGGAGACCAGAATTCCATTGTTTCTCAGTCGTGGAACAGGGTTCATAGCAGATCCATTGCTGCAGAGACAGTCCAGTCGGCTCATAGCCCAAGATCGCCCCCGAGGCATGAGGGACGTGGGGACCAGCGTGATTGGTACGGAAACCGTGAGCAGTATGATTACCGATTCGATCGCGATGATCAACATCGAGTGCCCACCCTCCCCCGAGGAGTGGATCGTATGTGCCTCGACAACAGGATGACAGGCGCCCTCGTAGTGTTGGGCGAAGGATTCCAGTCGACCCCAGGGAATCAAGCTTTGATGCGAGATCCATTCTCGTTCAAGGTTTGGTCGACAGGAACAGAGCTCACCGAGAAGGTCACGACAGAGATGCACCTACCAGCAGCAGAGTACATGTTTCGGGGACAGAGTGCTTTAGTAGAGCCATCAGGGCCGCTGTGATTTTTCCCAACTTCAGGTTGGCGACTGGAGTCAGTAAGTTCACTGGTGAGTCCAAGCCCGATACTTGGCTTGAAGACTACCGAGTGGCTGTCCAGATTGGTGGTGGCAATGATGAAGTGGCCATGAAGCACCTGCCTCTCATGTTGGAGGGCTCGGCCAGAGCGTGGCTGAATCAGTTAGCACCCAGCAGCATTTACACTTGGGAAGATCTCGCACAAGTGTTTGTCACCACATTTGAAGGAACATGCAAGCGACCGGCAGGGCTAACAGAACTGCTGTCTTGCGTGCAGAAGCCGAATGAAACTTTGAGGGATTACATCCAGAGATGGATCACGTTACATCACATGGTAGAGAATGTGTCTGATCACCAACAGTTTGTGCCTTCAAAGAAGGCGTCAAGTACAGAGAACTGAATCTAAAATTCGGTCGAACCGGAGACATGTCTCTGAATCGGATGATGGATATTTCCACCAAGTACGCTAATGGTGAAGATGAGGACCGACTCCGGAGTGGCAAGCACAAGTCAGTCACCCAAGAAACCGGAGGAGGAAATTCCAATCGGAAACAGAAGCGGAAAGCCGAGCCAGCTGCTCCTGGGGAAGCCTTGGCTGTAACTCAAGGAAAGTTTAAGGGGAAACCCAAAGGGCCTTGGAACCCCAAGAAAGTTAAAGATCAAGACGGAAATGATGTGTTGGATTTGCCATGTCACATCCACACCAAGAAAGATGAAGAGGGTAAGCTCATTTACCCGAAACATACCACTCGACAGTGTCGGCTCTTGATCCAGCAGTTCCAGGGCAAACAGCCCAAAGATAAGGAAAAGGAGTCGGACAAAGTTGGGGACAAGGAAGACAGTGATGATGGATACCCCCAGGTCAATTCCACCTTGATGATTTTTGCTAATGTTGAAAGCAAAAGTCGACTGAAAGTTATCAACCGTGAGGTGAATATGGTTGCTCCGGCGAAACCCAGTTATCTGAAGTGGTCTCAGACTGCCATCACATTTGACCAGTCCGATCACCCAACGCACACTGCCACCCCTGGGAGGCAAGCTTTGGTAGTCGACCCGGTTGTTGAAGGCACTCGACTGACCAAAGTCTTGATGGATGGTGGCAGTGGTTTGAACATACTGTATGCTGAGACGTTGAAAGGGATGGGCATTCCGATGTCCAGACTCAGTACCAGCAACATGAGTTTCCATGGAGTCATTCCTGGGACGAAGGCTGAGTCACTCGGCCAAATTGCTCTTGATGTGGTTTTCGGTGATTCCAAGAATTACCGCAAAGAAAAGTTGACGTTCGAAGTCATGGATTTCCAGAGTGCTTATCACGCTATTTTGGGCAGGCCAGCTTACACACGCTTCATGGCTCGACCATGTTATGTGTATCTCAAATTGAAGATGCCTGGTCCCAAAGGTGTGATCACTGTTATGGGCAATCGGAAGAAAGCAGAAGAGTGTTTTCAGAAAGGCTCAAAGATCGCTGATGCTTAGATGGCAGTGGTGGAGCTGCAGGAGTACCAGAAGACTACAGACCCGAGTGATTTGTTGCGAGCCAAGAAGCCCGCTACAGAATCAGCTTTTCAGTCGTCTGGTGAAATGAAGCTGGTTCACATTCACCTGACCGATCCCAGTGCTGCTCCGACTCATATCTCAACAACACTCGACTCCAAATAGGAAGAAGCACTCATCCAGTTCCTCCGTGAGAACTGGGACATCTACGCATGGAAGCCTTCTGACATGCCGGGTGTTCCCAGGGGGCTGGCTGAGCACCGCCTACGAGTCGACTCAAAAGTGAAACCCATCAAAGAACATCTCCGACGGTCTGCCATCCAGAAGAGAAAGGCTATTGGTGAGGAGGTGGCTCGGCTCTTAGCAGCGGAGTTCATCCGAGAGATTTACCACTCCGAGTGGCTCGCCAACGTTGTCATGGTCCCCAAGAAGGACAAGTCACTTCGCATGTCCATCGACTTTAAACATATCAATCGGACCTGCCCGAAAGATCATTTTCCTCTCACCCGCATTGACCAGATAGTCGACTCGACTGCGGGATGTGAGAGACTGTCTTTTTTAGACGCCTATTCCGGGTACCATCAGGTCCGTCTGTATGGACCTGACAAGATCAAAACAGCTTTCATCACTCAATTCGGGTGCTTCTGTTATGTTACCATGCCATTCGGCCTCAAGAATGCCGGAGCCACATTCATGAGGATGATTCAGAAGTGTTTGCTCACTCAACTCAGTCAGAATGTGGAAGCATACATGGATGATATTGTGGTCAAGTCACGGAAGGGTTCCGACCTGCTGACTGACCTTGCTGAAACCTTTGCCAACCTCAGGAGGTACGATATCAAGCTTAATCCATCAAAGTGCACATTCGGAGTTCCTGGCGGAAAGTTACTCGGTTTTCTTGTTTCTGAACGGGGAATCGATGCCAATCCAGAAAAAGTCGGTACTATACTCCAGATGAAACGTCCTGTGCGAGTGCACGACGTCCAGAAGCTTACTGGTTGCTTGGCCGCTTTAAGTCGATTCATCTCTCGTCTCGGTGAAAAGGCATTGCCTCTTTACCAATTGATGAAGAAGTCAGACAAGTTCGAGTGGACTCCTGAAGCTGATGCAGCATTTGTAGAGCTCAAAGCTCTGCTCTCCACCCAGCCGGTGCTTGCTGCTCCAATCAGCAAAGAGCCTTTGCTTCTTTACATCGCAGCCACGGGACAAGTCGTCAGTACGGTACTTACGGTCGAGCGGGAAGAAGAAGGAAAAGCCTTCAAAGTTCAGCGCCCAGTATATTATGTTTTTGAAGTTTTGACCCTGTCGAAGAAAAGATATCCTCATTATCAGAAGCTTGTATACGGGATTTATATGACCACAAAGAAGGTTGCTCACTACTTCTCTGATCATTCCATTACAGTCGTCAGCGACGCTCCATTGTCAGAGATCCTGCACAACAGAGATGCAACTGGTCGAGTGGCAAAATGGGCGACTGAACTCCTTCCTCTAGATATCAAGTTTGAGGCAAAGAAAGCTATCAAGTCCCAAGCAATAGCAGATTTCGTCGCCGAGTGGATTGAACAACAACTGCCGACTCAGGTTCACTCGGAGTATTGGACCATGTTCTTCGATGGTTCCAAAATGCTGAATGGTTCCGGTGCCGGGGTAGTATTAGTCTCCCCCCGAGGAGATAAGCTCAGATATGTTCTTCAAATCCACTTTGATTCCTCCAATAACGAAGCAGATTATGAAGCACTTTTATATGGGTTGCGCATGGCCATTTCACTCGGCGTCCATCGCCTCATGGTCTATGGCGACTCAGATTTGGTGGTTAATCAAGTGATGAAGGAGTGGGATGTCAGAAGTCCGGCCATGACTGGTTATTGCAATGCAGTGAGAAAGCTGGAGAAGAAATTCGAGGGGTTAGAACTTCATCACATACCCCGACTGAAAAATCAAGCAACTGATGATTTGGCGAAAATAGGTTCAAAAAGAGACACCATTCCCAGCAATGTGTTTTTGGAACACATCCACACACCATCAGTTCAGGAGGATCCCTTCACTGAAGAGGCCACACAGCCAATAAGTGCCACAGATCCGATTGAAGTTGAAGTTCCAGCTGTGGTCGACCTAATCATGGAAGTTTTGGTCATCACCCCCGACTGGACGGTACCATACATCGCGTACATCCTAAGGAAAGAACTCCCAGAGGACGAAGAAGAGGCTCGACAGATCGTCCGTTGATCCAAGGCCTTTACAGTCATAAAGGGACAGTTGTACAGAGAAAGCGCGACTAGAGTCAGTCAGAAGTGTATAACACCAGAAGAAGGTCAGATAATCCTTGATGATATCCACTCGGGGACCTGTGGTCACCATGCGTCCTCTCGGACCATTGTGGCTAAAGCATACCGAGCAGGATTCTATTGGCCAAGGGCGAATGAAATGGAGAAAGAGATAGTCGACAAATGTGAAGGATATCAGTTTTACTCCAATATGTCACACAAACCCGCGTCGGCCCTAAAAAACCATTCCACTCGTCTGGCCCTTCGCTGTTTGGGGACTAGACATGGTTGGACCTCTGAGAACGGGCAGGAGCGGCTTCACTCATGTGCTAGTAGCAGTCAACAAGTTCACCAAATGGATTGAAGCTAAGCCTATCAAGAATCTTGATGCTTGCACTGCTATCAGTTTCATCAGAGAGTTGATATTCAGATATGGAGTTCCGCACAACATCATCACTAACAATGGGTCAAACTTCGATTCTGACAAATTCAGAGCTTTTTGCGCCTCTCAAGGCACACAAGTCGACTACGCTTCAGTCGCTCACCCCCAGTCGAATGGACAAGCGGAAAGGGCAAACGGCTTAATTCTTAAAGGACTGAAACCCCGACTGATGCGCGATCTCAAGCATGCAGCAGGTGCATGGGTCGATGAGCCTCCATCAGTCCTTTGGGGATTGAGGACAACCCCGAACCGATTGACTGGAAGAACCCCATTCTTTCTGGTCTACGGAGCCAAAGCAGTTTTGCCGAGTGACCTACTTCACAACGCACCCCGAATGGAGCTCTACTCTGAAGATGAAGCAAAACAAGCCCGGCAGGACGCAGTCGACCTCCTAGAAGAACAAAGAGAAATGGCCATGATCCGATCGACCATCTATCAGCAAGACATGAGTCGATTCCATGCCAGAAATGTGAAGAGTTGAGCCTTCCAAGAAGGAGACTTGGTCCTCCGAGTGGATCAACAGAAACCACACAAACTCGCTCCTACTTGGGAAGGTCCCTTCATAGTCACCAGAGTCCTCCACAATGGAGCGTACCACCTCTATAATGTCGATTGCCAGATTGATGAGCCACGAGCCTGGAATGCGGAGCTGCTCCGCCCCTTTTATACTTGGAATTCTCACTTGGATGAGATGTAATAAGAAAAACTTCTATAGTTTATTTATCAAAGATAGGAGCGTTATAATTATTCCAGTGATTGTTATTGTTTTTGTTTGCGTGAGAAATCCCCCAGTGGGTAGCTTAGCTGCGAATCCATTTCGCCTAAGTTTGTAAAAATAATTTCCTACCGAGTGGCGAGCCAGCCTCCCACTCGGGGGCTTAGCTGCGAACCCGCTTCGCCTAAGTGTTTGAAAATCCTACCGAGTGGTGAGCCAGCCTCCCACTCGGGGGCTTAGCTGCAGTCCAGTACTCGCCTAAGTGTTTAAAAATCCTACCGAGTGGTGAGCCAGCCTCCCACTCGGGGGCTTAGTTGCAGTCCAGTACTCGCCTAAGTATTTGAAAATCCTACCGAGTGGAGAGCGACCCTCCCACTCGGGGGCTTAGCTGCAGTCCAGTACTCGCCTAAGTGTTTAAAAATCCTACCGAGTGGTGAGCCAGCCTCCCACTCGGGGGCTTAGCTGCAGTCCAGTACTCGCCTAAGTGTTTAAAAATCCTA
>NC_057809.1:546126040-546136039 GCF_018294505.1 Triticum aestivum | reverse complement strand
CTTCGCCCAAGTATTTAAAAATCCTACCGAGTGGTGAGTCAGCCTCCCACTCGGGGGCTTAGCTGTAGTACAGTACTCGCTTAAGTATTTGAAAATCCTACCGAGTGGAGAGCGACCCTCCCACTCGGGGGCTTAGCTGCAGTCTAGTACTCGCCTAAGTTCGAAAAATCCTACCGAGTGGAGAGCGACCCTCCCACTCGGGGGCTTAGCTGCAGTCCAGTACTCGCCTAAGTTTGAAAAATCCTACCGAGTGGAGAGCGACCCTCCCACTCGGGGGCTTAGCTGCAGTCCAGTACTCGCCTAAGTTTGAAAAATCCTACCGAATGGTGAGCGACCCTCCCACTCAGAGGCTTAGCTGCAGTCCAGTACTCGCCTAAGTACGAAACACATCCCAATCCGCAAGGACGATGAGATGCAGGTCGACTGCCGCCTTCTCCTTCGGAGCTTTGCCACAAATACAACATGTGGTCCATCCCAATCCGCAAGGACGATGAGGTGCAGGTCGACTGCCGCCTTGTCCTTCAGAGCTTCGCCACAAATACAACATGCACTCCATCCTGACCTGCAAGGACGACGAGGTGCAGGTCGACTGCTACCTTCTCCTTCGGAGTTGCGCCACAAATACAAAAATTGTCTCGAGTGAAGAACGAGTTCCACTCGACGGAGAATTCATGAAGATATTCAACGATAAACCAAGTTCAGATAAATCCTAAAGGTTCCAGACCGCAGATCTAAGTGCTCGGGCATTCAGCCCGAAAGAGTTTAACGGTTACAAAAACCACTTGGCATTCCGAGGCAAATTTAAGGTGGGGCATAAAAGTTTGTTCACTCCGCAGGAGGAGGACTGGCAGGCTCGACGAACTCGTCCAGGTTGACGACATCGGCGATCCGAGTGGCTGCAGCAATAAAAGTCTCCAAAAAAGATCGGAAGTCATGCCTCTGGGTGTTGGAGACCTTGATTGCTGCCAGCTTATCTTGCCGCACCTCCTTGTAGTGGACACGAACCAAAGACAGAGCAACATCAGCACCACACCGGGCAGAAGATTTCTTCCACTCCTACACTCGACCAAGGATCTCGTTAAGTCGAGTCATCACAGACTCGAGATCATTCTGGAGCGTGGCCCCTGGCCAAAGTGCCGTGTCAATCCGTGACGTGGCGACCTTCAGTCGAGCCAAGTAGTCCACAACACCGTCGATGCGGGAGCAGATTCATGGCAGTTTCATCTTTCACGGGAGAGTTGATGGGGTCCAAACCTGGATCAATCCGCCCAGTCTCCTCCTCGAAGTTCTGGCAAAACTCTGCATTCACGATCCAAGGATAAGTCAATTTTCGTATGCTGAGTCGACAAAAAAACATCAGTCGGAACAAAATGTATACCTTCAAGCTTGATGAACAACTTCTTGGCAAGGCTCCTCAAATAGCTCTCCAGATCGTCCCTCCTACGAGCGATGCCTTCCATCTTCTCGTACATGTTGAGATTGTCCTTCTTCAAGCGCGTGCACTCCTTGTTGGCTTCGTTCAGGACAGATTTCATCTTGGCATTCTCTTCTTCCAATTGGCCGACTGAAGCCAGTTTCTGTTCAGCCAGAGCGGTTCTGTCGTCAGCTTTCTTTTGAGCAGCAGCCAAATCCTGATCCTTCTTCGCCAGAGCTTCGTTCAGTTTTTCTGCAAAGAAATGGTGCTTGATTCAGAAAGAGCAGAAGGGTACTCAAGCCTAAGACAAACCAGTCGACAAGCTCGTCTTACCATTGGCGTCGTCCTTGGACTTTTGCAGCTCTGTCTTGGCCAATTCCAAGTCAAGGTTTAGCTGGATCTGCTATTTCTCCAAGTCAGCAAAGTGAGCTCCAAGATCACAAGATTTCTACAATCAGGGAGGGGAAGTTATTTTACAGTGAAAAACGACAAAGAATCAAAATACAAAGACTACAGTCGACTGCCAGCAGTCCACCGTAGTCTCGGGGACTAAACCCAGTGGGTGCACTTTGCGTGCCCCCACCGGTTCGGTTTACACTCGACACGGACAGAACAGATCGAGAGAAAGAATCAAAATACAAAGACTACAGTCGACTGCCAGCAGTCCACCGTAGTCTCAGGGACTACACCCAGTGGGTGCACTCAGCGTGCCCCCACTAGTCCAAAAATTCAATCGACGCACCCAGTGGGCGTACAGATGCAAAGATTTTCGAAAAGAGAGTCCAGATAGCATATCCTAGCAGAACAAGCGGTGACCCGCTAACCTCAACATTGCTTTGGAGAGCCGAGCTGGCGTCATAAGCGGCCTGACTAGCGTCCCGCACCATCTTCACCTTCTCCATCATAATGCCCGCCTGGCGTATGGCTTCCTTGGCAGCATTCACTTTGTTCTCTGGGACATGATGGATCGCAAAAACTGAAGGTGGGTCGGCAGGAGTTTGAGTAGTTGACGAAGAAGGCAAGGTACTCCACAATGGTACGACGAAGGTAACAGAATCCCGATTGGCATCACCAGCGTCCTGAACGACTGGTTCCGCCATCCGCGTCGACTGTGGCACCTTGCTTGCAGGAGCTTTCCTATTTTTCCTTGTCAAAGGCCTCTCAGGCTCTTCATCATCATCATCGGGGAGGTCAATAATGTTAGGAGTTGTTCAAAGATCAATCGCCAAAATCACATCACCCAATGGTACACAGTGCAGTTGAGTCGACCAAATAAAGACAAAATGACAGAAATCATACCCAGATTGGAAGTGACTGCATCCTCCATTACCTCATACTCATCTCTGTAAGCTGAGGTCCCGAAGTAGCAGCGCTGCCAGTTCCAAAGTTCGTCTGGTTAAATCAAGAAAAAATAAACAGCATGGAGCGTCGAGTGAATACAAAGGGAGACACTCACGCATAAGTGACGGGGATGTCAATCTTAATCTTCGGCAATGCCTTCCGAGGCTTCTGCTCTGCAACTTTGAGATGCTTTGACAGTTTTTCAGTCGGGGTTGGTGAAGATGTCCGAGGACGCTTTGAAGACTGACCAGTTTGAGCAATTGCCTTTTCACGTGTCGGAGTAAATAGCCATGGGTAGCCTAGCCGGCTTCCCCTGGCCCTTCTGAAAAAATTACGAGCCCGTCCGGCTCTCAAGAATCCAAGACATGGGGCCGCCTACCCCTCGCTGGCTGTCACCCAGGCCGGCTTTCGGAAGGCGGCCCGACTTTAGCCCTCACGAAGAAATCCATGGGAGGGCTGACTTCGAGAAGCCGGCCGCGAGGAGGCCGACTCCAAGAAGCCGGCTCCCATAAAGCGGTCGAGATCGTACCCTCAAAGTTTGCATCCACCTAGTGGCGATGAGACGGGGTGTGGCTACAGTAAAGCCTGCCACCCCCGAATCCCGGAGCACGCCTGGCATAGTGCGCCGTACGGAGTGGCCATGACCCGTCCGGCGCGGCACTGTTGCCATGTTGACCCTGATGTCACCCACGACGGGCCGCCAGCGCGGCCCATGGGCGGTGGGCCCCTTTGGGCAGAGAGACGCCCGAAGGCGGCCAGGCCTCCCCCAGTCGGCCCGAGACGGGGCCGGCTCCCCGCAGCTGGCTCGCTTCCCCCCTCGGAGAAGACGCCCCATTAAGGAGACAAGACATAGTAAGGCTACAGTGATCGCCCGCCGGACGGCGGCATTGTAGCCACGCTTACCTCGACGAAGCCCTCGTCATCAGGTTGAGGCAACAGTAACCAGCCACCGACAAGACACTTGGTAGTGGGGCCTGCCTGTTGCCAAGGAGTTGGCAGCCGGCGGGCCCCAGCAGTCGGCGCAGAAGCCGGCGAGCGTAGTCACAGACGGCTGGGCCCCGCGCCCAGTCGGATTACCATTATACCCCCGGGGGTAGGCCTATATAAACCCCCCGGGGCGCCCATGCAAAGGGTTCGACCCCCAGCTAGTTTTAGACACAACACAAGGAGAAGAAGCAAGCTAGCCGTGCCCTTCTTCCTCCTCCCACCGAATAGCTCAAGGAGCATTGTGTAGCTACTTGTCCATCTAGTGATCATGCGGAGACCCCGCAGAGCAGCAGTAGGGGTGTTATCTCCACGGAGAGCCCCGAAGCTGGGTAAGATTCGCCGGCGTGCATGTCTTCACCTCATCCCGTTTCTAGGCACCGGCGACGTCTTACTGGCTCCCACAATGATAAGCCATCCGTTGGCATATGTCGCACCTACCACCCGACATTTGGCGCCCACCGTGGGGCCAGGTGCACCGTCGTCCGGAGACCTGTTCTGGACGGGAACCCTCTTCCTCCCCAATGAGCGTAGCCAGCCCGGCACGCCCGATGGCGCTTGCCACGACGCGCTGCAAGGCGTCACCAGCATCTGCGCGGCAAGCAGCCTCTCCAATCTCCTCAACGAAACCCTCATCTCCGACGAGCTCGCCTCCGATGCGGGCACCGACCACCTCGCCAACCTCCTCGGCCAGCTCCGTGTCTCCAGCGAGCCCGCTGTGGATCTGGAGTCGGTTGGCTCCACCGACCCGATGCCTGTCGACTCCGACACGGCCTCCTTCGACACCTTCCCCACCAACGTCGCGATCTACAACGACCCGCTTCCTCGGACCGACGACCGCGATACTGTCACCACCGAAGTGATGGTCATCGGCCACGGCGGCCCGGCCGACGAGAGCGCCCACGACGCCCCGCACGCGGCGGCCCACGACTTGTCCACCCCCTCCCGGCTGATGCCGACGACGAAGCACTGGAGGCACGCCGCCTCGCCCTCCTCGCAGAGGCCCGGAGGCTGGCTTCCGTGAGACGCCTCACTAAGGCCTACCAGCGCGAAGCTGACCGCGCCGCCTTTGGCATGCTGGCCCCGGGCGGGCCAAGCCGGGCCGGCATTGTTAAGCAACGCGGCGCCGTCATCGCCGACATGCTGGGAGTCGACCTCCCGGTCTATGCCACTCCGCTCGAGAACTTGCGTGTCGCCCAGGCGGCCGTGGATGAGTTGGACGGCTTGGAGGCCGAAGAACTCCCCCACATGACCCGGCGCATCCAGCAACTGATTGACGCGGCGGCACGGCGGCACGAAGCCGACGCCCACGCGGGAAGCCCTCCCCCGCACCGAGATCACAGCGCGACGTCCCGGACACCGACTACGAGCAACGCCCGCACGCGGCGCGAGAAAGAGCCGGCGGCCAGCCGAAGCTGGACCCGAATCTCCATCGAGCGGGACGCGGACGGCCATCCCCGAGCCATGGAATGGCGGGGCAACCTGCCTCCGCCTCCACCCCGTGGAGAGAGATATCCCACCCCGCCACCAGTGGCGCACCCGACTCTCAGCGGCCGACTAGGTCGCCGCGAAGGAGTCGGCGAGAACGACGCCCGCCATCAGATCGACCGCCTGGCACGATCCCTGGCGCTGGAAGAAGAAGATGATGTCGGCCCGCCTTGTTTCGGCCCCCGCATCCGCGACGAGCCTTTCCCCAAAGGGTTCTCGCTCCCAAGAGACACGCCCAAGTACAACGGCTTCGTGAATCCGGAAGATTGGTTGATCGACTACTCCATGGCGGTCAGCATAGCCAACGGCAACTGGCGCGTTGCCATGAAGTACGTGCCCCTCATGCTACACGGCATGGCGCGGACCTGGCTCAACAGCCTCAAGCCTCTCAGCATCAACAGCTGGCTAGATTTCACCGAAGCTTTCATCCGCAACTTCACCAGCACCTACAAGCGGGCCCCCAAGCCTAGGCAGCTCTCCCTGTGCGTACAGGGCCCAGCCGAGTCCACTCGCGACTACCTCACGCGTTGGGCCGAGCTCCGCAATTCTTGCGAGGGGGTGCACGAGGTGCAAGACATCGAATACTTCACTGCCGGGTGCCGAGAAGGTACCCTCCTCAAGCACAAGCTCCTCTGCGACGAGCCGACTACCCTCGACGAGCTTCTGGACATAGCAGACAAATACGCCACCGCCAACTCTTCGATGAAGACCGAGCTGCGGGTAGACGCGTCCGGGAAAGTACTCAACCCGGCGCCCAAGACGCCGGCAGGGGATTCCGGCCGACGCCCACACCCGAACGACCACAAGCGCAAGGGCCCTACGCCGCCTCCCGCCAGTCGGCAGGTGGCCACGGTCAAAGACGCGCTGCCTGAAGGGCGGCCCGCGCCCAAGAAGCCCAAGGGCGGCCGGCCGGCTTGGCAGCCGGCTTTCTCCTACGAGCAAACTCTCGACGCCCCGTGCAAATTCCATAGCGGCACGAAGCCGTCCAACCACACAACCTGGAAGTGCCATTGGCTCACCCGAATCTCCAGAGGCGAGGGGCTCGCACCGCCTCCGCCTGCCGGCCCGCCGCCTCCGCCTCCGCCGCCTCCGGCTGCTCGGCCCACAGTCGGAGCCGTGCATGACGAATTCCCCGACGAGCAAGCAACCTACATCAACTTTACAAGCCAGCTCGAAGACCGGCGCAGCAAACGCCGAGAGCACCAGGAAGTCAGCATGGTCGCTGCCAACCCCGCCGGACACATGCATTGGTCAGAAAAACCCATCAGCTGGAGCCAGGCCGACCATCCAGAGGTGATGCTGTCTCCCGGCTCTTATGCGTTGGTCCTGGTAGCCACCCTCGCGACGGACAGACGCGCTGCCCGCTTCTCCCGCGTGCTGATAGACGGTGGGAGCAGCATCAACATCCTGTACCGTGACACCCTAGAGAAGCTAAATGTCAAGACGAAGCAGCTCATGCCTACTCGGACAGTGTTCCATGGCATCGTACCCGGCTTGTCCTGCGCCCCCATTGGCAAGATCAAGATTGATGTACTCTTTGGGGACAAGGAGCATTTCCGCCGGGAAGCAATCTGGTTTGAAGTGGTGGACCTGGAGAGCCCCTACCATGCGTTGCTTGGCCGACCCGCCTTGGCCAGGTTCATGGCAGTTCCCCACTATGCCTACCTCAAGATGAAGATACCAAGTTCCAAGGGCGTCATCACCGTAGCCGGCGATTACAAGTAGTCTTCCGAGTGCGCTGCCGCCAGCAGCCGGCTGGCCGAGTCCCTTGTGATTGCCGAAGAGAAGAAGATGTTGGACCGGGTCGTGGCCATGGCCAGCAAGTAGCCGAACCAGTCCCCCGACCCCAAGGAGTATGATGCCCAAGGATCTTTCTAGCCGGCTAAAGAAACCAAGAAGATACCCCTTGACCCCGGGCACCCCGAGAGGTTTGCCGTCATCGGGGCAAGCCTGAACAGCAAATAGGAAGGCGAGCTCGCCGATTTCCTCTGTGAGAATCGGGACATCTTTGCATGGTCTCCCAAGGACATGCCGGGTGTTCCAAAGGAATTCGCCGAGCACAAACTACACATCCGAAAAGACGCGAAACCAGTCAAGCTGCCCCTCCGCCGACTATCAGAGGAAAAGAGAAGGATTGTAGGGGAGGAGATAGCCCGGCTTCTAGCAGTCGGCTTCATTATGGAAGTCTTCTTTCCAGAGTGGCTTGCCAACCCGGTCCTCGTGTTAAAGAAGAACAACAAGTGGCGCATGTGTATAGACTACACAAGCCTCAACAAGGCCTGCCCTAAAGATCCCTTTGCCCTGCTGAGGATTGACCAAGTGATAGACTCCACGGCCGGATGCGAGCTGTTGAGTTTCTTGGATGCTTACTCAGGATATCACCAGATAAAGCTAGATCCGGACGACCGCCTGAAGACCGCCTTCATCACGCCATTTGGAGCCTTCTGCTACCTAACTATGACATTCGGCTTAAGAAATGCCGATGCCACTTTTCAGCGTTGCATGCAGAAGTGCCTCCTCAAGCAACTCGGCAGAAACGCTCACGTCTACGTGGACAACATTGTGGTGAAGACGGAGAAGCGCGGCACCTTGCTGGAAGACCTCAAAGAAATGTTTGAGAACCTACGCCGGTTCCAAATCAAGCTCAACCCCGAGAAATGCGTGTTCGAAGTGCCAGCCGGCCAGCTCCTAGGCTTCCTGGTCTCCGAACACGGCATCGAATGCAACCCGGTGAAGATCAAGGCCATCGAGAGAATGGCGATCCCCACCAAGCTTCGAGACATCCAAAAGTTCACCGGATGCTTGGCCTCCTTGAACCGCTTCATCAGCCGGCTCGGAGAGAAAGCTCTCCCCCTCTACCGCCTCATGAAGAAGAGCACTCACTTCGAGTGGAACGACCAGGCCGACCAAGCTTTTCACGAGCTGAAGAAGATGCTGGCCACGCCGCCCGTCCTAGCGGCGCCGACTGAGAAAGAGCCCATGCTCCTTTACATCGCCGCAACTAGCCGGGTGGTCAGCACCGTCATCGTAGTCCAACGCCCAGAAGAAGGCTGAGCCCAGCCAGTCCAGAGGCCGGTGTATTATTTGAGCGAGGTGTTGTCCGCTTCAAAGCAGAACTACCCGCACTACCAGAAGATGTGTTACGGCGTGTACTTCACCGCCAAGAAGCTGAAGCCCTACATTCAAGAGCATCCCGTCACGGTCGTATGCACCGCCCCGCTGGCCGAGATCATAGGCAGTCGGGACGCATCCAGCCGGGTGGCGAAATGGGCCATCGAGCCGGCCCCTTACACAATCTTCTACCAGCCCCGCACCGCCATCAAGTCCCAAGCACTGGCCGACTTCCTCGTCGACTGGGCCGAGACCCAGTACCTGTCGCCGGCTCTCGACTCCACCTATTGGCGCATGCACTTTGACGGGTCCAAGATGCGCACCGGCTTGGGAGCCGGCGTCGTCCTTACCTCTCCCAAAGGCGACAAGCTCAGATACACGCTGCAGATTCACTTTGCCACCTCCAACAATGTAGCCGAGTACGAGGCACTCATACACGGGCTCCGGCTTGCCAAGGAACTTGGCATCCGCCGGATCCTATGTTATGACGACAAAGACCTAGTGGTTCAGCAATCATCCGGCGACTGGGACGCCAAGGATGCAAATATGGCAAGCTACCGCTTCCTGGTTCAACAACTCAGCGGATACTTTGAAGGATGCGAGTTCCTCCACGTACCGCGAGCCGACAACGAGCCAGCCGATGCCCTGGCTCGAATAGGCTCCACTCGGCAAGCAATACCAACCGGCGTCGCTCTAGAACGCCTCCTCAAGCCGTCCATCAAGCCGTCTCCAGAGTCTGATTCCATCTTCGTACCGCCTGACCCCGACGCGGCCGGGTCCGGCTCGAAGAACCAAGCAGGCGACCCCGGGACTTCAGTAGTCGGCCCGGGGACTTCGGCAACCGGCTCGGGGGCTGCCACACCCGGCTCGGGGACTGCAGTAGCCAGCCTGGGACTGCACCAACACAACAACCGGCGGCCGACTCCAGCACTTCACCACCCAGCCCGCCCACCCTGGTGGCAGTAGCCACATTGGCAGTAGGAGAAGTCGCGGCTCCGTCATGGGCTCATTCCATCCTCAACTTCCTAGTAAACCAAGATCTGTCGGCTGACGAAACGGAGGCAAGACAAGTCCAACGTCGAGCCGGAGCATACACAATCGTCAATAGAGAACTCGTCAACCGCAGAGTCACTGGAGTCCTCCAACGGTGCGTCGAGCAAGAGAAGGGCATTGCAATCCTCAGAGACATTCACCAAAGAGAATGCGGCCACCATGCGGCTTCAAGATCACTCGTTGCCAAAGCTTTCCGCCATGGTTTCTTCTGGCCGACTGCTTTGGATGACGCCAAAGAATTAGTTAAATATTGCAAAGGGTGCCAACTCTTCAGCTCCGAGCAACACATGCTGGCTTCGGCACTCAAGACCATTCCCCTCACCTGGCCCTTCACCGTTTGGGGACTGGACATGGTGGGCCCATTCAAGACGGTGTGCGGCGGCATGATGCATTTGCTCGTCGCCGTGGACAAATTCACCAAGTGGATTGAGGCAAAGCCGTTCAAGAAGCTGAATGGGCCGACTGCTGTGACATTCATCACAGACATAACAACTCGGTACAGCGTGCCACACAGCATCATCACCGACAATGGCACGAATTTTGCCAAAGGAGCCTTGGCACGTTTCTGCGCAGCCCAAGGTATCCGGCTGGACTTAGCGTCTGTCGCC